>NW_020271114.1:4802747-5043096 GCF_002803265.2 Melanaphis sacchari | reverse complement strand
GAACAACAACTACAAATGATTCTTTTTGCGTTAATTAAATAGTTCAAAATGACAACGGCAGATGGCACTGTCGTTATATCATTTAAAATTTAAACCATGATTAAGGTAAAAATCTTAATTCATCATTCTCATTAAATACGTACAATAACGCCAATGTGTACAAACAATAAGTTAAAAAATTAGCTCATGGAAGTGTATTAATACCCTAAAACACGTAAATGTTTGTTATGTTTAAAATAATACATAAATATTAGAAATATGTGTAATAAAAAACAAATGCATAATCGTGTATTTTTGACAGATTGATATATCAAAACGACAAAACCATAGATAATACTATATGTACATGAGTAGAACATGTATTGTATTCAAATGTTCATAGCTGCATCGTCTGTCCGTTTGGTGTCCAAAATATGAGCTGAACCCTACTCTGGAAACTTTCCATTAGATCAAAGTTAGTGAATAATAGTATAGCTACAATGAAATATATGTATCTGAATACAGATATCTATATCTGAATATAGTAATAAACATTGATATAGTCATAAGGTATATTGAAACTTTTTTCGTTTATTATTGTATTCTATGTTAAACACACAATGACATTTATAAACATTTAGATTAATTTTATGGTATTACTTATTTATAGTTTATATACATTATACTGTATAACCAATAGTAAAAGAAATTAGTAAAGAAATTTTATTATTAGCGATATATTTACACGAAAAAAGGTTGACAGGCGTCTACAATCTTTTGTGATTTATAAAAAAAAAATTATTCACTACAAGACATTTTTGTGGAGTCTCTATTGAATTTTAAAAATGTTTTAATTCAAACTAAAAAAAAAAAAAAAAAAATGGAAAATTTCAAATACTTTTCTTGATAACCAGAAAAAAAGTTATAAAAAATGAAAATGTTTTCACTTAGCGAATTTTTCCCATAATTTAACTTAAATTAAAAAAAAAATTTCATCCATAAAAGTAAAATCTTTTATTAACATGTGAAATTTAAATTTTTACGACATAATTTATTCATCAATAAAATAACTATTTTTCCTCAAATAATTTTTTATATTTTGTTGTACTTTAAAAAAAAAAATTAAAATATACCTGAAATATTCACCAAATATTTACATTATCATTTTAATAATATGAAAAAATTTCAAAATATTTTAACTCTTTTTAAATTATTTATAGACATAACAAATTTTTAATTTAATTTAGTTTTTTTTTTCTATAACTGTTGATAAAGTATTATTAGCTGGGTCAAAATTCTTAAAAGTATAATAAAATATTCCACATAGGTTGTTCTAATATCTTTATAAAAATATCAAAAATTCATAGGCACAATTTTTTTACATGCATTTAAAGTTAGAATTTTGACGTGAAATTCATTGAACAGAAAAAATTTTATCAACCAACTAAGTAAAATAAATTACTTTAATAGCTATACCAAAAAACATATCATGCAATATATTTGGTAATATAATCTGGCAGTCTGTCTCTGCTTAGAATCGTTTTTCGTAGACAATGATGTATTATTGAATTCAAATTTAACACATTCGTAAAAGTTATCCACTCAAAACCTTATTTACAACAGAGTGGTACTCACTTGCCTAACTTTTTTACTTTGATAAATCATTTTAAAATCAATAGATTGTTCAATCCAATAAGATTTGAAAAACATGTATCTTAGATTAGTTAAAATAAAAATTGAAATTGAAGAGAGGAAAATTGTATTATCTATAAAAATTGTGCATGTACACAAAAAAACCACACACTTATGATTGTAAATGCAATACATTTATCGATTTGCACGAAATCTAAAATAAGTCAAAATGTGGTATTTTCATAAACTTCAATATCGCTTCAGTATCAGTATTATTGATTCTACTAGCCATATGTGTACCCTATTTTTTTCATATGGATCTTAAAACTAATATTGATTTAACATAATGCTATTTATATTATGAATTCATGAAATGTTTACTTGAATTTTAATAAATAAACACCAAAATATTACGTATATTATAGATACCTATCCATTCAAAAAATAATCACACCTATTCTATTTTTTACAAAACAAAATATATGTTCGTTTTTTATTGTTATCTGAATACTAACTATGATTTTTTTTTTAAGTTTTAATAACATTAATAAAATTGTGATTTTATTATAAATTGTAATAATAATTAAGGTACCTAATAATAAACATAATATTGATAATCAAAAAAACAATCATTCATTAATACCATTAATAATACGATTTAACAAATAAATACTCAAATTAATTAAAAATTATAAAACAAGAAACACATTGAAGTAAAATAAAAATACGTTTATATCAATAAAATAAATCATACATAGGTCATAAAATTATTTAGATACTATATTATATTATTCTTAAAGTAAGAAAATCTCACATGAAATTTAGAAAATAATATAATATTTTTAAAAATTTCAGTGGAAAAAAGTACAGTTTTAATTAATTTTTCTAAATCTAGCTCGAAGGCTACAAAATAAACATCATACTTAAAAAACTAAAATAAATTTTCAAAATTATAACTAAAGTAAAACTCAAATCAGTACATTAGAACGGAATCGAACCACATGTGCAGAGTCACAGCCCACGGGTGGCATTCACGAACGTTAAAGCGAATAATAATTATAAAGTGTTACTTGTCAGTAGCCTATAATAACTTCATGTTTACATTATAATAATTGTATCATGACTATGAAATATTTATAATAATAATATGAACGTACATAAACGTTTAAAGAAAAATGTAGTATATAGGGCAGTATGATGATTTGTAGGATCTCTGGTGGAGTACAAAACCATAGACGGACGGCGACGGTGCACTGGTTCGCACAACGTACCGCGTAACCGACAAAAAACTGCGGGCTTTGACAATACAAACGTGAGACGAATAAACTACAGACGAGGGCACCAGTGACGACGAGGCTGGATACGGTCGGAAGCACATCTATACCGATCCTCTGTCCAGAGCACTCCAGATATGACTTAAGATAAATGCAGTGTAAATATATGTGCGTCGACGGCGGAAATCTTGCATAGGACAACGGAATCGTAATCGTGGGAAATTTAAAACGGGGCATTTGTACCTGACAAAAACCATGGAAGTCATTCTGCTGCAAAAAGATTTGGAATATGCGTCGTATTGAGCAGATCGCTGTGATAGATTTGAACTCAATGATAAATAATCGCGAATGAAAGACAATTTAAAAATGAGTACCGGTATATCGCCTCGATTTATACGGATGTCATACAATTCATCTATACGGATAAAAGTTATTTCTTTTTCTTTTAGTAAAGAAATAGATTAGGGGTCACCAACTTATTATTTAGGGTCACTAACGTATGATTTATTAATAATAATCTACGCGAGTGTACAAAAAAAATATATGTATAGGGAGTCGTTAAAAAATTGAAATTCAAAAAAGAGGTCGCCACAGTTAAAGGTTGAGAAACGCTGATCTAAATCATTTTTGAATTACTTACAACTGAACTTTATGTTTACTTAATGAACGATTAATTAGATAAAGAATTTATCGAATTTACAAATATCTACTTTGTAGCCTATATTATAGTACATATTTAATATATAGGTAAAAATGAATATTTGTCTGTTCGTGACTTATGAACTCCTCAACTGCTGAATCGACCTTAATGATATTTATACTTATTATTTAGTAATCATAATACACAGATGAATAACTTAGGCTAAAATTTCTGGTCATTTTTTGTATTTTATTGAAGTTTTAGCCAGTGCGAGTAACGTATAATAACTTTATTATATTAACTTATATGTATAAATTAAGTTGAATTAGGCGAAGAAAATGTCCGTCAAGATGACACACTGGCACTTATTTCAAACACTTCAAATTGGGTACCAAAATTTTTCTATGATTTTTGCTACGTTATTTTTAGAATTTTCTACCTTCTGGTTATTCCTGAAATCCTTGAAAATAAAAAATTTCTCAGCACATTAATCCAATACTATATTTTCAATAATTATTAGTGATTTTTTTATAATTAATACCTATTATACAGAATAAATTTAATTATTTCATTTATTCTGTGACTATACTTTATACAATTTTCCCATATTATCTGCCGTGTGTCCGGAATTTTTCATACTGTTATCCTGAATCTTCTAATAAAAAGGTATACTATATGGATTCATATTTATTTAATAATCTATTTCATGTAATATATGATTATTATTCATAATTATACCGTCTGTCTTAATATAAATTAATTTTATATTATTTTGAAATATGCTTACACTAAATAATTACCTATACATAATATATATATATATATATACCTAGACTTTAGCATTTTTTTCTAATTAAACTATTTTTAATACTTTATGCAAACTGAACGTTGGACAAGTTTCTTTACGGTTGTATATGATGTCTTAAGTTTATTTTTATTTAACCTATAGTTTTTCTTTCGGGGCTATTATTATAATTAATAACAACTAAAAATAAACAATTTAATTTTTTATTACTTTACAGATTATTACTCCATTTATATGCTATAATGCATTTCACAATACATATGAAATTTAAAATTCATAACTTTTACAGTAGTGTTATTCTAGAACCCTGATATTGAATCATAAGTATTTGATGAAAATTTCAAGTATTTATGGTTACTTATCCTTTTTTAAGTTATAGCAAAAATCATTGTCGTTTGAAGAAAAACAGTAATATTATACGGATGAATATTCAATATCACAAAAAATTCAACTTCAAACATTCATAAAAATAAATGCGACTTTCCGGTAAACATTTTATTTTTGTTAAATGTAGAAAAACTTAAAAGAATCTTTTATTAAATTTTCAAATCTTCGTTAAAAAATAAAACGTCTTATGAAAAATAGTTTATAAGTTTTCAAAAATAATTTGTTTAATTAAAATTTTCTTAACCTTAAAAACAACTAATTTATAAATTATTTGATGAATTTAATATTATATAGCAACAAAAATAAATAAATAATATTTTATCTAAATTAATCTTTTTACATGTGAAGGAAAGTATTTAACCACATTAAAATAGCACGAGAAAAAATGTAATCATTCAAAAAAAAAAAATGACAACATTGATGTATCAGGGTAAAAATTAGTTTTGTTTTCATGTTATTTACAACTTTCATTTTATGTTAAAATGTATGATAGAAAAAAAAAGAATAAAAATAAGAATTTATTTTTGCCGTAATATAATATATAGTATACCTTAAGTAAAAGGCGAAAGATCTTTACGTTTTGAAAGGAAATCGGAGTAATACCTACCAAAGTTTATACCTTAAGTATAAATAATCATTTTAAAATTATTAATTTATACAATTCAAATCTCATATATTATACAAACATAATTTACCATTCAATTTTATGTAAATGAATTCACATTTCCAGCAAATGATTAAATTTGAGTGTTATAATGTGTTATATATCGTAAGCTTAACTTGATAAGCTTTGATTATATTATTTGGTATTATATAATTATAATTAACTATAACTTATGTCAATATCCAGGATAAATTTTTAAGAGGAACAGTTTATTTTATCTTAGTATATTTCGACCGAATACTGTGTTATAGTCTTAAACATTAGCTGAGTACATTTAAAAAAAATTAAAATAATACGTACACTTTAAAATTAGTTTTGTTTAAGACTAATAATTTATATAACAGATGATTTTACATTAACAGAATTTTGTAGTTCAAATATATATAAATATACTATTATGTAGTTCGATTTTCGATTACATTATATACATTCATGTTAATAATTGTCGTACAAACAATAACAACACAATTTCATAAACAACTTTATTATAATATATTATTTTATTATTTACATCGAAGTAATAATAATATAGTTACTAATAAAAAATAAAGGTCAACATTATTGCATGTTAAGCCTTTGAACAACTTAAACATAAAAAAAAAATGTGTACAAATCAGTCCTTTAAAAAAATACGTGTAAATAAAAACCACTGTCGTTAGACTACAACAGAAATCGACACGTCTATCAATGATGGTAACATAAAATTAATCCTATACTTTACTCTAAAGTTAGGAGAGACTTTGATAGTTACTTGATAAATGTAATTCAATGGTTTTTATGTCGGTATAATATAACATTCGTATCGCAAATAAAATTGAAACAAACAATATTAGTTATAGGACACCTTCGTAGAGTACAAATAAAAACAAAAAGCATATAAATGTCTCTCTTAACTCTTTTTAAAATAATGATAGTTCATAAAATGTATGTAAAATTTACAAATATAACACAATAAGCAAGTAGAGAAAAAAAATTTAAACAAATCAGACGCTTCAATAATCATTTCCGTATAAATAAAGTAAAATATCCTTACGTATAATAATATAACTAAAACACACGTGTTAAAAACTAACCATTTCGGATCACATGTAATTGATAGAAGTCCCGCTGTTATTTTTTGGTTCCGTGGCGATCCACCGCCTTTGGTCGGCCATTGCGTGGTTGTAGTGGTACTGTTGGAGGTTTTGTGGTTGTTGTTTCTGTTGATTTTGTAAATGTTTATCAGAAGAGCGCTGATGAGATGAACCTCCACCACCATCTATGCTGTAAAATGATGACGTGCGGTCCAACGACGTCGGGCTCACACTGTATGCCGTGCCTGGAGGTGCAGCGTGTTTGCCCCGCTTGATGGAATGCGTATAGTCCTTAGTGCCACGTCGTCTCAATGTAAAGTCCCTTTCGCCCGTCACTTGGTACTGTTTTTTCCACTGCACCCAACAATGTCGGTATATTGGGTCTACCGGGCCCCAGTTCCGCGCCGGTTTGATGGTACTCAGGAATTTCTGTGGAAAACAAAAATCAACAAGTGCGTAAAAAATATCATGACATAATACGACCCAGCACCGACGGCAACCAGCAAACCGAACACTCACTTGCGAAAAGTTGTAGTCCACCTGAGCAGATATTTGCCACACAGCTATACCGATAATCATCGACCACATGAACAGATAAACGATCCAACCGATTACGTATAGCCACATGGAATCGTGTGAGCTATAGTCAGACTCTGTTAGCGGCATCACGAACAGACTCCAAAACTCGAACCCCTACAGTGATTAAATTATTCATTAAGCATAATTTATGTTAAAAAATTTTATAACCGGGAAATCATAAAAAAAGGTTTTCAAATGTCTACTATGTATTTCAAATTTCCGGGGATACTTAAAGGAGGTATAATTGAAGGCAAATATTTGCTTTGCAAAAAAATTTACAACAATAACATATTACAGTATTTTAATTTTATGAAGACAAACCTACGGCGTATTCAGGGGTACGTACCATAAACAAAATCGGAGTGCCTAGCCACACAAATTTCCAAACGAAGCACAGTTTATATCCGAGTACAAACTCAAAGTCGTTGGAAAGCGACTCTAACCCGTAAATCCAGACGAAAGCAATCAGTTCCAGTACCGTGGATGTGACTATCATGCGACCAATGATATACTCATCCAATAAGTGCACGGCTTGAAGGTTTTCCTTAAATTCAAAATAGCGTCGATATAATTAATAACATTATTTTAAAGCACTTGCGTCGTTTACTTACGGGCAAAAGGCACAGGACACCCACCAAGAAACCGATAAAACATATCATACAAGTCAATATCCACCATTTCCATTTTTCTTTGGTTTCCACGGATAGTCCTACAATAGCGGTGTAAATAGCTGCTATCTAAAAATCGAGGGAAAAAATTATTAGTTCATTGTTATTTTTGCATATACATCCATGCTCTGATTTTGAATCGTATTTAATTTTTTTTTTATGATGTAAAAACTTTGTTGAATTTTTATTTTGTGATTCAATAAAGTTATAATCACTTAAAATAATTTTATTGCATTATTATACTATGTATTTATTTTATATATTTTTCAATGTTTATCTGATTATGATTACTTTTATTGTGTAATAAAGTACAAGCATATTCCCACTGTTATCAATTATAGATTATCCCACTGTTAGATATTTTATATAATTTTTTTTCTTTCGTGATTTATTATCTTGAAAAAATCTTAGAAAAATTTTTGAATAATTTTAAGACTAATTTTAATATTAAATATCAAGTATTCAAGCAAAATGTAGTAAAAATTATTTTGAAAAACCATTTTATTAATGTTTTTTAGTCGCTTACCAAACTTAAGAATCCGGAAAGAAAAACCAGCGTATAGACCAAAGCAGCCCACATATTAGATAGAATGCCTTTGATCGTCAATTCATACACAAATGTCAAGAACCAGACTTCCGATATGGCTGACGTAGTCGACATTTTCTCTCCAGCTTGTAATTGCACATCATATATCCACATTGTAACAATTGAGACACTACACACGCCGACTACAATGCTAACCACCGTAAGCATTACTGAAGTCCTGTTAATAATTTTAAAAAAAAAATGTGTCAACTTCACTTTATCAAAATGACAATAGAAAAAAAAATCATGCTGGATACTTACCAAAAAGGATTAGACTTTGAGTACAGTCGACCAGCACAAGTTGTGATATTACCAAATCCCAGATGAGTAGTAAACAAAAATTGTACTATGGCGTGATACCAAATCTGAAAAAATAAATATCTGCAACGGTCATACTCTATGTTTAATATATTTAACATTCGCCTCCTACCCAAATTTAAAAAAATTAATCAACCATTTAAAAAAATAAGTTAATAATAAAAAAAATAGTGAATTTTAATTTTAATTTTTTTTTCTATTTGGAGTTTAAGTAAACCAAAAACTATTATGAACTTTGATAATATTAAGCTCTATAATACAGTGATAATAATTATCTAAAATCAAATATAAAAAATATTAATAAAATTCAAAGTTATTTACAGGTTAACAAACATATTGAGATACACTCTACAGTCTAATATATTATTATAACATAATAATATATTTAGAACAGTAGTTTTAATCAGAAATATCAAATAATTAATTTTAAAATATTATAAATTTACTAGATTACTTAATGTTGATGTTTAAGATTTTTTTTTTAAAAATATAAAACCATCATATTCAATTTAAAAATAAAAATATCTTAAGGACTTACGTCTAATTTCCACAAAGTCTCCCATTGAATATCCAGCAGTATTTCCAGTCCTTGTTGATTGGCTTTAAATCCTTTGACCAATAAAACTCCTATTGTTACAAACGTTGCAGGTACGACAAGTAATGCCACTGTTCTGTATGATTTACTGTTTTTTATTAGACTAAAAAAATAATATAAATTAATGGATTTTTGACTGCAATAATTACTTATCAATTAATTATTCAATTTTAGACATCTCTAATTGAGATTAAAGCAAATTACCCCCTTTTCAAACGTA
This sequence comes from Melanaphis sacchari, assembly GCF_002803265.2. Lineage (NCBI taxonomy): Eukaryota > Metazoa > Arthropoda > Insecta > Hemiptera > Aphididae > Melanaphis > Melanaphis sacchari. The sequence continues at coordinate 5,033,676 of NW_020271114.1, read as the reverse complement.
AATTATTTAGTGGATAATTTTTCTGGAAATATTGACGTGTCAGAATCAATAATCAAAATAATATTTTTTGAAAATCAGAAGTTTGTATCGCCAAAAAATACTCCTAAAGTAGTAAAAACAAATACAATAATTTGAAAATGTAGTCTTTGAGTATATTTTAAAATTCTAAAGTTTAGATTTTGAAAAATTGTATTATTAATGAAAAAAGGGGGGCGAGCATTCTTGGTAAATAATGTATATATTATTTAAATTACCCAAGTGACTACGTACATTAAATCACGTAATATAAGTGCAATATTTTTCTAATAATATACCCTTGACCCGTAACAATATTGTTTATATTAAATGCGAAGGTTTAGTCATGTAAACAACGTCGTAGGTTTTAATGAAATAACAATGAGAAAAAGCTGTATAATAATGAAGTCATAGTGTATAATTATCTCAGGAATAAAAGCGAAACGTTTGCGATAGGGATATAGCAATGTTGAGCTATATTAACTATACGACTGTGAATTGTAATATAGCACCTACATATTTTATTTCGTACTTTATAATAATAAAAACAATAGTCATGGGCTAGTTGTACTAAACATCAAAATTTATTTAGCCGTGTAGTCGGTAAATCAATTATGTCGATTTAATTTAATGATTAACAAATAATTTATAACGCTTTACTTTGAAACATTTATTATAATATGATTTTTTTTTACCTTTTTCTTTAACAACGATATAAATGTCAATAAAAACATAGTTTTTTAGATTATAAATATTTAATAAAAATGTAATAATATTTTTGATCAAAATATAGAACATATATCTATACAACAATTATATTGCTTATATTTCTATTTTAAAATAATAGTTATACACAACTTTATCATATTGTTCCAATAACTGATTATTATTTTGTAAATAAACTTAATTTTGTACGCATTTGAAAACAAATTGGGCTCAATTGGTTTAACTGACCGCTAAACATTTTCGACGTGATTAATAAAATAACAAAATAAAAATGTGTACCTTATAGCGGCTATGATCCAAATAAGTAAAATTAGCAAAATGTCCATCACAATCCACTGCCAACCCAAGTGCGGAGGCTTTATAAAAGTCTGCTGAAGACATTGGTCACTGCTGATAGAGTTAGAACTCTCCCCTTGCTATAAATACAAAATAATATTAATGTTCAATATTCTTTAACGATATTAACATTCAATTTTGAAAACCAATTTTGAAAAATCATTATTTTTGAGCAAAATTGCTTGTACTAAAAATATACTATTTTAAACTCACATAAAAGCTGATTGAATTACTACACTCCGGAAACGGAATATTTCCTATTATACTACGTGAGCCGTAAAATAATGATAACGCCATGATTATTGGGTAATATGCTGCAAGTAACATGGACGCTAAGACTTTGACAAACCCGACACCTATAATATTAAAAAAAAAAAAAATTTTCGTAAAATTATAGAAGAAAGTATCTAATGATCAATATTTTATGACAACTATGATATTATAATAAACTATACCTTTGAGCAGAGGTACGGCCCTCCATAGTTTAGTGGTGCCCTGTTGACAAAACTGACCGAGCGTTATCTCCAAAAATAAAAGAGGAACACCGAACACAATGGCAACTGCGAGATATGATACCAAAAACGTACCTATACATAACGAACAATGTCAATCAAATAATTAATAATATTATTTTGTAAGTAAATTAAATAGGTATTTATTTTATGATCGTTTATGAGTAAGTATTGCACATCATAAAAATAATTAATAGCTTTTATTTATTTTCCATCTGTCATCACATCCGTTAATTTACACACTTAATGGTGAGATATACTCGACTTAAATTTTATGCTTAAATTATAATTTTAATAACTTATGCGTTGTTGTTATTTATTATTTAAATTCAGTTTAATTTAAACAGTATATTATTATATATTATACTACGTGCATAGTGCAATTAATTTATTTACATTGATACATTTACATAATTATATAATATGTAAAACATACCTATTGCAATATCCTTCTACTACAAAATTCAAATTTTAAATGTGTATTATTTATAGAAATATTCAAAAATGATGTGTATTGAATTAGAAAAATGCTTTGATTCTAATATTACTACACTATTATAAATAAATAGTATGTTTTGACGTTTAAAAAGTAATAATTTAAAATGTCCTTGTATTTTTGAAAATCTAGTTCTTGATAAAATATAGAGTGATTTGCCAAACATGCTTACCCCTCCCTCTTTTTTCTTCAGTAATGCAGTTATTCAAAATTGACTTTTGAAAATGTTAAATATAATCGAATACAATATTTTCACATTACTTAAAGTGTATCCTGTAGAAATATAAAATTCTGAGTTTCAAATTAAAACCTTCTTTTTTACCGTAAATTATTTAATAGATTTAATTTCTAAAATTTTCGGCGTCTCAAAATTTAAATTCGAACGAATAGTTTTTGAGTTGTTTGACCTTGTTTATTAAAGATAAAAGTTTTATGATAATAGGTTTGGAATGTGGGTGATTGAAAATTGTCATAATTTTTATTTATCTAATAATATTTATATTTTATAAAATCCAATACTTTATCGGTTTTATAATAATAAAAACCATTTTTAAAAACTCTAATCCTTTATACAAATATTTCAAAAACTAAGAAAATAATTGTTTACATTTTGAATTAGATACTTTATATCAAAATTTTCAAAAAATTATCTAATAAATAATTTAAAGTAAAAAATAGGCGGTATTCATTCGAAAAATAGAAGTTTGTATCGCCACAGGGTACTTCTTTAACAATACAAATTAATTTTTTTGGAAGGTAAGCATTGAGCATACATGTTGAATCACTCTGTACATAATCATATTGCCAAACCAAGCTTGTACTGACGACTCACAGATAATAAATTATAAAGATCAAAAACCTTAGTTTTATGCATAGACCACTCAAGTACAATAAATTACGGTGAATCAATCAAAAAAAAAAAAAATCAATAATTAGTGTTTTTAAGCGTACAATAGTTAATAAAATAGATTATACCTATACATTTTATTGCATCCCTGACGTCTTTAAAATAGTGCTGTAGTGTATCGACGGAACAAAGAGAACAGTAAAACAATAAATTTGTAGGTAGGTATATTGAGGAAACTTATCGTCGACCACATAACTTTTTTATATTATAATTACAGTACTACACACTGTATAGCATATTTCAGCGTTATGTGACCAGATAAAAAGAACACTTGTGTGTATATTACACATAATAGTACAATATGATAATTCGTCATTTTATGGTAACATAATATTACGCACTGCAGTTATTTTGTCGCGTTTCGTATACACTTCACGTGGCATTATAAACATATATATATATACAAACTCCACAGTATGTGTATTAACTATATACTAACAATATATTACATACTAAAAATATAATTATTTTATAGTTTTAACGAATATTTTCTCAATAAAATAATTTTGTATGAATGTAAAACAATGGAAGAAAACTTAACGACACGATCGTGAATATGTTCTAATATAACTACAATAATATATGTTGCAGCAGAGTAGCAGTAGCGATAAATTCGTAGATTTTTGGATCAAAACAAAGATAATATACTGTATTGCAATATTTTACAGTTTTAGAGGTACTCACCGCCACCATACAGAAACACCATCCGGGGCAATCGTATGACGTTCGCTAGACTTAATGTCAGTGAGACGGTCATCAACAGCGTGCCAAAACTCTGCAGACAATTTGATTTGCAGCAATATATCTGAAAAAAAAAAACAAAACCGTAACGTTAAAATTTGGTGTGAAAAATCGATAAACGGTTATTTTATAACTATGTATAATATTAATATTTATATTATATATAGGTATCTACTATCTAAATACTATATACATTATAGTTGTATCTGAAAATATTGAACGGTACACTTCTGTTTCGCGGGAAGAAAAACATATTAACCACCGATGAACATTTTGGTGCGTAAATTACAATATAATAAAGTCAGCGCGAAACGATAACCTAACGCTTTTAAGTTATAATAATTGTTGTTGCACCGCCGGCTGCCGTAAACTAACTAATTACTCTGTTTTTAAATCCTGCCCACAGCTATATTTTTGTCCCGTCTAAATACGTTTCCCGATGTCGCGACAAATAATAAACGTTGTAAAAAAATTTTTAAAATTGTTTAGACTCCGCCAACAGTTCTCCCTTGTATACATGATTATAAGTTCTGCTATAATTATACTAATTAGATTTAGTCACAATAAGATAAATGTATGATTACAATAATTTTTCACTGGGTAAAAAAGCTTAAAATTGAAACAAAATTCCTCATAAGTCGATAAAATAATAAAATTATTAAACAATACTCAAGCTTATACATATTCACAATTAATTTTTATATCATTTTAAGTTAAAATGTTGACAAAATTCGTCGAAATCATAAAAGTTTGCAAATAATTTTATAAGTAATCCAAATTTATAAGATTTTCTGTTTTTTTTTTTTTTTTTTTTGTATAGATTGAAAATATAATACGATATTTCTTTTAAATAATTCATAATATAATCAAATAATCTAAAAAAAAAATAATCACAATATCATATATAAATATTTAGTTTAGACAAAATTAAATACTTATTTTAAACAAAAAAAACGATTTTCTTATTATTGTATAATAATTTAAAAATATTATTTGTAGGTACTTGAAACTTTTAATATAATATATCATTATATTGTATTCATGAACTTCAACAATATATCACTACTCTGGCCAAAAATTTCTACAACTCATTGCTTAGTTCAACGGGTTCAATGTACTACAACTTACACGCACAACTACCTCAACGCCGACTAAAACAGGGTCGTTCTCACAACCTTCTTAGTTAAGATTCGTCTGCTCAGATGAAACGTCCAATTTATTATATTAACAAATACTTATTATTAATTATCTTATTTATAATATTTTATACCATATATATAATTACTAGTATTATTGTCTTCTCATTGTATAAACACCATTAATATTAGTTTATCATGTTAAAATAGTCAAAACTCAATGATCTGTATATATCCATAGATGTAGATAGTCTAAGCTAGGAGCATCTTACAATAAAAAAAAAATTAAAAAAAAAAAAAAAATTATATTATATTCACACGGTGACATTTTTAAATGCAAAAATATCGATACAAATTAATTCAACCTTTTTTACTAATAATAAAGTAAATTACTGCAACATTGCAACATAAATAAATAATAAAATACTATACTTATTTATAGATACTTAGTAATATAGGCTGACTAGCCGTCATCACTCAAAATCGTTTTTTGTGTGTAATTATTTACCGTTTAATTCAATCTTAACACATACATTAGAGTGACTTACTCCTCAATGACTAAATACACTCACATCTACTGTAAAACAGAACCATGATTTATTTTCCATCTATTTAATGACTCGACCAAACTGAAGAGTTACTAATGAAACTTAATATATATATTAAATAGTTAATACGTATTTAAACATAAAAATTTGAGCATTGTTTGTATAATATTATTTTCGCTGATAAAGTTATTATTTTAATTTAATTTTATAATTATACTGATGTAGCGATATGCACATATATTATATCATAATATATTAAAATATTCAACCACGCGGACAACGAACACGTCATGAACACTAACGCTACACATATTTTTCGTATAGCTTCTACCGCTAAATTAATATCTTCTATTAATTAAATACAATTAATTGAATGATTTTTAATTGATTACATTTGTATTTAATCATATTAATCAATGGGTCTGCCGACTGCAATCAGTGTGAATATTTCGCATATTATAATAAAATGTTTTTCACGTGTGTCAATTCCTGACTATCGAAAAATACGCACGACAATAATCTCCAGCAATATAATATTATATAATTATGTACATTTAATTGGTATTCCATATGAATTTAAATATCTAAAGCACCACAACGTGGCCGTCAAAGAACACAGGATTAATGTACCAATTTAAGATAATGTGGTACAGTGGTTGTAAAAGATAATCGCTATAGCGTTATTTTACATTTTTTTTTTTATTATTGTTATATTTTTGTCAAGCCCACAATTAGGCGAACGCAGACAAAAAGTATTCAGCGTTCACTCAAAAATCATTGTTCTTTTTTTTTTTAGTTTTTAAGTAAACTAAGATTTAAACTACTCATCACAAACATTTAAAAGAATACTATTTCGAAGGATTTATTTTCATCAATAAGAATATTTTAAAAATTTCAAAAATCTTAATTTTAATTAACGCATAAATTTCAGTGCATACAAGTAGTGTGACAAAAAAATCACCACACTTAGAATGTTATGCGGAACTATCTATATTATATAATGGGTACGATACTTCTGCCACTAAACAACTATAATATTTTGCCAGTCTACTATTTAACGATATTATACAACCAGGGGGCGAAAAATCTTATATATTATAACACACATAATGTTATATAAATGTACGCGTTTTCTGTCAGATTTTACGTAATCGGCGGATCTCTGAGAATCTCTATCACTGCGGGTGCTACCGTACGCTCACGGGTATTATTACTATATTATGCATATTTTTATAATTATATTTATATTACATTATATGTGACACGAAGACGATCCCCTCGGGGCTTGAGGGCCTCAATAGAAATGCGAATTCCGCTGACGCGGTACGACGAAGAAGAATGACCGCGGGCGAAATTAAATTCCAGCCACATATCGAATGCGTACGGTGGGTTCGTGATGTTATATAAATGTAATTCATAAATACAAATAAGAACGTCGTTATCATAGTCGCCTTTTTCGGGGAGACGGCGAATTCCGCACGCCCAAATTGCATAACGGAATACGATCTATAAACGGCACCGTTTCGATATATGACATATAAAACGTATATTATATTATATTATATTATATATATATAAACGTGTAAATTGAGGAAAGATTTGTGTTTTGACGGCCAAACCCGATCGTGACACAAGAAAAATCAAATAATTATAGAAAATTATGTTGTTTTTAGCACTAACCGTGCATGGAGATTAAATTATGTTGTATTATTATTATTTCTGTTGTTGTACGCTGACCAGACGCGTGTGGCGCTGGACGATGACGATACGGTTCGCTAACGATTTGACCGAACTACACAGCAACTAGGTACCATTGGTACCAATATGTATTGTGTTATTGTGTGTGTGTGTGTGTGTGTGTGTGTGTGTACAAGCTGTGGCAGTTCTCGAGAGGAAAAAAAATTGACATGAAGTAATAATTATAAATCGATCCTAGATGTTCTATACAATAAATTACAGTTGTACTATTATATTGTTTTGCCATCGCTATCGAAATATCTAGGTACTCCACGAATGGCGATGCCTGAGTAGTTTATTTCGAGAAACGAGCGACTAGATTTAAGCAGTAATATGTGTTTTTCGTAACTTGAACATTACTAATTTTATTTTTACATTATACATCATATTATTTTAAAAGAACTCGATTGAATTCAAAACACTTGACCTCGCCGCGTACTCAATTAGCTGAATACGAAAATATATTATGTATGATTTATTTTTAAGTACGCGGGTGTACAGACCCAATTCTATGGTACTATACGTATTTATCAAATAACAATACGATTTTTGGGATCCAAAAGAATTAGGTACCTAGTCTGTTTTATACTTCAATACTACATATTATACACATATATCTTTTGTATGGTACCAAAGTAACTTAACCAGCTTTGTTTATACATTTTATTATAAGCAAAACAGATTTTTAACTCTAAACATTCGCGTGTTAGCGTTTAGTTAAATTTTATTTTTATTTTTTTATAAGAAATAGTTTTATTTACATAATATAATATTATGCATATTTTTTTTTGTAGGTACATATAAAACTTTTTTTTTTTTTTAACTACGTATATTCTGATGTCATTAAAAAAAGTTATCACAATAATAAACAATTACATGTATGCAACCAACCATGGTTGGTTTGCAAAAAATTAGTCTTGTGTATATAGATTCTTCATATTATATATATTTACAATCCAAGAATTTTAAGTCGTGTTTAACAATTTACGCGGTAATATTTAGTATATTATTTACAATCATTTCATTGATAACAAGTATAAAAATATTATTTTTAATTTTTACGTCGCAATCCAAAATAAAATTTTGCTAGGTACGTGTATCATTAGTAGACCTTGCAGTACTTTCGCCGGTTAAATATCAAATAAAAACTACTATTAAAGCGTTTAGAATGGATAGTATATAAAAACATTATATATGTACTGTTTTACGTTATGGATCATTTTAAACTAAGCATTTATCATGAAAAATATCATAATTATGTGTATTTAATTTTTTAATTTCCCACGGTTTCTCATACTAAAAATATACTAATTAACAACAAGTTACGTTCACGATTTCATTTTCACCAGTAGATAGCAAATCTACAGTTTTATGAACTAAATAATAAAATTAACTTTTGTTTAAAACCAATTTAAAATAACAATATTGACTAACACAGTAACACGATATTCTATTACACATATTAGTAAATAATAAAAACAAAACAATTCGATATTAAGTAAAATACATGATAAACTAAATACTTTTTGTAAACATTCATTTTAATATGTCGCGTAATATTCCATTTCAATGAAGCAATAAAATATTTTTAAAAATTGATTTAATATTTATGATGAAATCATGAATAACTAATAATACGGTAAACACGTGTTCAACATTCCAATATAAATACGTAATATGCACCTATAGACGTAAAAAAAAACAAACTAAACAAAATATTCAACTATTTTTAATTCTCTTGAACGTATGACTTATTAACTTATTAATATATTATGTATCGTACATGTAAGATATACAACAATAAATAAAAATTATCATCAACCAAGACTCAAGCGACAGCCGTACAATTCTGAAATTTCCTATTAAGAACAAACTTTATAACTTTTAAATGTAATCAAAAGCATATTCAAAAACTATTACTTACAATACGTATTAATTCCATTAATCTCAAACGTAACAGACAGTGTTTTAATAAATAATAGTAACAATAATAATTATTATTGTGATAAATCTTTTTGATTTTTGTATTACATGTATTTTCATATATGCTGTTTGTATATAGTATTAACGATTATGTTGTGAGGGTGACGATACTTGTATAATATTACTAATTAGTAATTATTACGAATCACCTAACCCGATTGACCCACAATAAAAGAATATGATGAATTATAACTATCTGTTTTGTCGGGGAAAACTTAAAACGGATTTTGGAAATTTAACCGCTCGATAACGATATAGCACTTGGATGTACTAGTTAGAGATGACTTATAAAGTAGTTTTTAGCGTAGGTGTAGGTGTAATCGTGAGGAAGTTTAAAGCAGGTGAGAGGGAAACTTCGCGAGACAGGAAGTCGTAATCCGATCGCGACACAACAATTCTAACGCGTCATTGGAGAGGTCACATCAATATATACACGTGAATAAGTGATGCATATATCATTTATTTATATATCATGTATACACACCAAACTTCGTACTATTAAGTTCACGATGTCTAATGCTGCAAACTTTTGGCGGATGACCGCCGTCAGAGAAAAACACATGTGCGGAACTCCGCTCTTTCCTCTTTTCACGATACGTCGTCCAACGTATTTAATATCACGTTATCATCTTGGTATGAATAAGTCACACTACCAACTAGCACCAAAACGAAATCAAGGAGTTAATAAAAAATGTTAAACTGGTAAAATAAAAACGTGCAATGCCGCAACACCACGGAATTTATAATACATGTTCGGTATAGTTCAACGGGGGCTGGCGTGCACGGAAAGCCGACTTAACGAGCGGAGGATCGATGTAACACGGCTACAATAATAATTATTATTGCTACTACGACTACTACTATTATTAATATTATTATTATTATTATTATTATTATGCACACGCGCACAGACCGCGAATGACGTGACCAGTAACCATCACGGAATCGAGCGAATAATAATTATTATAACCTAACGTCGAGACTCGAACTTTGGTGGACGGTCAAATAAAATAACACAAATACGACAATAACAGTATCAAAATAATAAAATAATATAGAGGTCTATCTATATCGAGAGAGACCACGATACTAGCCTCGTTATTATATAGCGGAAGTATTTGCCTTCCCCCGCTAGACGCGTGCGTCGCGCGCGCGCAATGATCGCGACGTGACGATTGTTTACACACATGCAGCGGCGATAATGTATGTACGAGCACGTGTCGATGACGACGACATACCTGTATAATATTACCCGGCTATAATATGTACCTATCGTATAATGTGTAGTTACTTAAATAATCGTGATGTAAATAAAACCATATACACGGTAAAAATTATTGACGCGGTCACGGTATAATATAATCGACGCCTCCCCGTTGTTGTTCATCCCTTCTGGATCCCAAGGATACCTTCCTTTATATTCACCACGTGTCCTTCGTGATTGGTTGCCTTGACCTATTTTCTCTCCCCACAACTTTGCCTTCTACACATCATCAGTTCGGAGATGATGGTTTTTAGTAAGATATTATAATATAGTAATATTATTCTTCGCTTTAATCGTAACGTGTATAACTTTCTATAGGTACCTCTCAACTCCACTTGCACAGTTAATATTTTCCAAGTTTTGTACACTAGTTTTATACTCTTACATGCATTCGGAGCTGTTGGTGGTTAAAAAGACTTAAATTCTAAAAAGCCATTTTTACTGTACATTTATGTCTTTTTTATTATTGCAACAGCTGTCTTCTATTATTTCACCGATAAACTGTAGACAATAAACACCATTATCATCACTTAGCATATAGTCACAGTCTTGTGAAATATAAAACTTAATTACTATGTTTGCGTTTTAATAAATAGTAATAGGTATATGTATCAATATAAGAAATACTGTGGATATATTTTCTAGTAGCACTTATTGTATAGATAGAATAATGAATAATAAAGGTAAGTATAAGTCACCTAAGCGAAAAATCAATTATTATTTTTAAAAACAATGCATGTTATTAATAATCAAAACATTCAATTACATGTTAACAACATTAATTTAAGTTTATAAGCGTAAGACATTTTTATTTTTATTTTAGTTGCAAATAAATGGATTACCACTTAATTTTGAACTGTTATAGAACTCTTAAAGTTATATAGTTAATAAAAATCGCTAAAACTTTTTAATATAAAAAGATAAATGTTAAAATAATATTAAAATATACGTAATTAGTTTGATTACAAAAACATATTTTATATGTACTTAAGTCTTAGAATCTTGTTGTAGTTAAGTTTAGTAAATATATCGCAATAATCTTACTTTAAAAACTTCAAATTATGTAGATATTTTATAACTCGTATATCGAAAATATAATATACCAAATATATAATAACACGTATTTTAACCATTAAAAAAATCATATACTAACCACGAAATCATATTTTACGAGTACATTACGATAATATTATTTAATATATTTTGTTATACCAAAGTATTAATTAAAAGTATAAAACATTTTAAAAGAAATTAAAATTTATTTTTGACATTTTATTTTCTATATAATTTTTAGTTGCATAAGTTGGAGAAATATAGTATTAGTAAATAAAATATCTAATATAAATTCAACCCAAAGAATCATTTGCTTTTAAATATTACCAATTAAATCATCAAGTTTATTATTTAAATTTAAGTTCCTAGTCTTCTTGCACAGCAATAAAACTATTTAACTCTAGACGTTATCATGATAAGTAAATAAATTGTACACAACTTTTCTTAATCAACAAGTAAGATAATATGCAGTTTCGAGTGACGTTTGATTATTAGCTTGAACTAATAGGCAGACATTTCAATCTTACTTATTTGTTTAGATAAAAATATTTCTATTGAAATTCTTCTATGTGTCTTTAAAACAACAGGTTCTTTACAATAACTTAGTTTATACGATGCTTATATAGAATTTAAAATATTATAAGTATGTATTGTTTTTTCCTATTATATAAAATTAAAACCAAACTCGTTGAACAAGCTTTACAGATTTGTTTAATTTGTATTCATGGTTATTCACGTTAACTCATATTTTAAATCATCATAATAATATGTATTATTGGCTATAATATTTTTATTTTTTGAATTACCTACTTCGTAAATACTTGAAAAACTTGTTTGTGCAACGCACAAGGAAAAATGGTCGCACCCGTTTGGGCGCGAGGACATTTAGGTGCATCCATTTAGGTTCGAATATTATTTAGACGCAAAAAAATGATAAAAATACAATTTGTAATAAAAAATGAATGTTGTATTGTAAAAAAATAAAAAAAATATATCAATTATACTGTTTTTAAATGTATTCAAATTATATATGTATAAAAAATGTTTTCAAAAAAGTTCATGCTTTCTGAGATAAAGAGGGTTTACTGTTGAAATAATCAACTACCTAATATAGTGTTATATAATATATACATTATATAACACATGAAAAATCTGCCGGTGAATGGGTGTAAAAAATAAATAAAGATAACAATATGATATTTCATTTGATTTTTAACTAAGTTTGAGGTTCATCAATATTTGATAATATTAAACTAGTTTATAGCTTTGTACGATCAGTTATCACACAGATAAATTCGTTCCAAATCGAATGCGACTTAAACGGTTGCACTGCAGCTACAGTAAAATACTACTAAATTGTCACACAATTTCTTTAATCACTGGAGACAATATAAATATAATAGATACAACAAACTATCAAGGTTGATCTATAGCTTCTATGAATAATAATAATCTCGGGTCTATCGGAGAAATCGAATTCTAACCTTATTCAGGGACGTGAAGATAGATAGTACGTGCGACAGCTCGTTCGTTCATGACACGGTTTTTTGTAGTAAATATTTCCTGGCCGATGTTTTTTTTAAACTACATATCTATCATAGCATACTTACGTAGATGATGCGCACGTATGACGTCTATAATACGAGTTTTATTATTATTATTAATCGTGTTTTTACTTTTTAATAATACACGTTTTACAAGTTTAAGCGCGTTTTGAGAAAAAAATCTATAAAACATAAAAATGTGCTTCACAAAAGAAAAACCGGTTATAACTTTCCATGTCACTACCTAAACTTATCATTACTGCGGCATTTGAAACATGGTTTTAAAGCATTTAACTTTAAATCATGACGGTGATTGGTAAGATAAGAAATGACGTTGTTTCTTATATTGAATTAATATGTTTTTGAAACCAAATCAAGAACATTAACAAACAAGTTTAAATAAATTCCAAAAAAAAAAAAAAATAACGTGCGTCATTACTTATCTACATATATATGTATTATGTATATATATATATATATATTTTTTTTTTTTTTGGTATGGTTGATATTACTTTTAAATTAAGACTAGTTAGTAAATTTAATCTAAATAAATATTAATATTATAAATATACATTATACATGAGAAATATCAAATGATTAATAATTTAATATATACATTCAATAAAATGATAATAATTTTACCATTTTTAATTTTTGTATTATTATATTTTATCAACTAACACATGAAATCACTTTATCGACAATGGAATACTGACACTTAATATTTAATAACTTAGTCGACTTGAAATTTATACATTATATATTAGTATATTACCCGGGTAACTAAAAAAAACATGTTTAGTATTATAATGCAGTATGTCTAATATTAATACATTATATACCAATCTTCTTATAATAACGACTTCTCCTATTCAAGAAATAACTAAAAGAAAAGTCATCGAACTTGATATACTCGTTTAAATATTTTAATAACTTTCGCAGTACAATAAATCCAGGCTATGGTAATGTTACAACGATACAATATTTGATACCATTTAAAACATAATTAAAGTAATTATTCAAAGGTCACAAATAATAAATACCTACGTTAAATTTAAATTTAAAATAAACCACCTCATTCAAAGTACAAATTGATTTTAACATGTTATTTTTATTAACGAACAAATTTAACCACTGAATGTCATATTATTTAAATTTAATCGAAGTAAATTGATTTTATGATGATTTCTAAAACCAAGTAACCGCAATACTTAAATTTAGACCGAAATTGAGGTTATGGTAAAACTTCGAAGTTAAAAAGAACTGATGAGGTCACTATGTTGTATGATAGATGTCGAGTACACCTGACCATTGTGTAAATTACTGTGTAATGGATGTGTTAAATTTGAATTCAATAATAAATCATCACATACGAAAAACCATTCTGAATAAAAACGAACAATCAACCTAAATATTATTAAGGATATTTTATTGTTCTTAGTAATATATTTTGTTTTTTTTTTATGTAAATTACTAATACGATAAGTTAAACTAAGTGTTGTTAAAACAAAGTGCATATATTTTTTTTTTTAATGGAGAGGTGTAAAAAAATAGATTTCAAAGTTTTCCATGAGATCATAGCTTCTACAATATATGTAATAAATACATATTAAATATCAACGAATATTATTTTTATTGTTTCATTGGTTAAATTAAATTAAATTGTAATTTATCATAAATGTGCTATGTCTATAAACATTAAATAGCATACAAAAAGACGAAAAAATATATGGTGTTTAAAAATTACAAATATAAATAAAATATATAATTGATATAATAATAAAACGGTTATTTATTTACATATTATTTACGTTAACATGACCTTATATAATAGATATACGTTAGTGTACCTTCATCATAATATATAGTTTATATTGGTACATTACGTTAGTTTCAAATTGATACCTAATGAGTGATGACATCATTTTTAATACAGATTTTGTAAAATTATATTTGATTTAAATACAGCTTACGAAATACGAATAAAGAATAATTATTTCAAATGCGTGTACCTACAACCTACATCAATACTTCATAAATACGTTATAATATATTATATGTATTATTTTGAATTTGTCGATTTATCAAAAAATTGCTTTATTTGAATAACTTAATGCTTCCTAACAAAAATCCATATTAATTTTGCTCTTTCAACGATTTATGGGTTTTTTGAAAAATTAAAATGTATACTAAAAAAAAATAATCCATTCAAGTATTAAATGACATACTCGTTTGTAACATGTATGTTATATTATTCATATTCATTAGTTCATAATTCATGTAATTTATATTTTTAAATATTTAATGTAACATTTATAAATACTTTTTTTTAGAACTGAACAATAATAACAAAAAAATTTCTATTACATATATAATGTAAGTAAGCAAATATAAAGTGAAACACATTGTTGTATTGTAGTTTTATAAACACAATGGGATAGTCATAACTTGATATTTAATGGTATTTGAAAAAAAATTAATATTTTCCATGAATAAGCAATGAAATAGAACCATAATATAGTTAATAGTGATATCTATTCTTTCTCGCTTTTAATATAATTGTTATATTTATAAAAACCTGTCTCGATTACTTGTTTTTCTCCTACACGTTTACATTGATGAACTCATTAAATCAATATGTACTATTTACTATTTATGATAAAAAAAAAAAACTATTGAAAAATCAATAAATAATTTCTTAATAATTTACTATTTAAAGATTTTTTTTTACTACAAATGAGTTAACAATATTGAGTTGACACACATAATAAAAAATAGTAACTTAAACTTACTAAGTTTATAAAATAATATATAAGTGACATCAAAAACTTACATTATTATTGAATTTAAATCACACAAAAGTAAAATATTATAAATTATAATAAGTATACGATAATAGTAGTTTTTTCAAGATTTTTAATGAAATTTAAAATTGATTTCAAAGTTTGCCATGAGGTCATGCCCTCACAATAACAATACAATAAACACTATTTTTAATGTCTCATGAGAAAAATAAATATATTATTGTCATTTATAAAAGTATATCAATTTTTCTTGAATTTTGAGACATAACATCAAGAACTTTTCTAGATCAATAACCAATATTACATGAATGACCAATATCATGTTTAATAAATAATTATCAATAAGACGAAAACTAATAATTTTATTATACATAAGAATAAACTATAATAGGAGAGAATAATTCCACTTCAAGTTGAAACGAATTAAAAAGTTACAAAAAAACTAAAATGTACAATCGAACGACCAAAAATCTTCGCGATGTATAGATTACCTCTATATTAATGCAAAATGCACATACCTTATGGTATTATGGCTTATATTATTTATTACAAATAAAATACAAATCATTATTCTCAAAAATAATAAAAAGAAAAAAACGAAAGTCGTGTATAATTACCGAAGACAACGATAGCTGTAGGTAGCAGTTGGAAATTGAATCACAAAACCGTCGTCAATTGTTTATCCGCGCCTATAGCTAGATCATTGCCACAAGTGTATATATACATCTAACAGTATACACTAAATATTCATCGAACCTATTGTTTACATAGACTCAATCTGCCTACTGTCATACATATTGTATCCAATGTGCCATACATTTAAATATATATACACCAACATTATTTTTAAATAATATAATAACATTCCTTAGCAGCATTTTTAAAAATAGTTATTTTATTTAAAACGAAAATTAGACCAAAGCATAGTATAGGTTTGATAAAATTATATTTATAAATAACATGCTAATTGGAGGATAACATATGAAACGGTAACTTCAGTTAATACAATAAGAATAGAACAAACAAAAGTAGATGTTAACAATTTACAGAAACCTATATTAATGAAAATGATAAAAATATAATATATTATTTAAAAAAGATTTATATTATTTACTCTATTACCAACAGATAACATAATATATATATATATATATGAGGAGAACATATTTATTTATTTTTTAAAGGTTATAAAAAGTAAAAACGATTGTTATTTTGGACATCATGATTTTTTATTAAAAAATTAATCAGACAAATTAAAAGAGATTTTTGATGTTATTGGTTAATAATTCCTATAAAATATGCATACACGATTTATTTTTTCTGTCTTTTAAGGATCTTAAACTTAGATATATAAAGATATTGTCATAACCTAAATAAGAAGGCATGTTGAAATTAATTGAGAAACAAATATGAGTATATCAAAGAACTTTATTTTGGATTTTTTTCAAGTACAACATAATGACTTACATCATTAGTTTTTCAAATAATCTATGCATGTTTAATGTTATACTTGTGATTAGTGAACGAATAATGGTTGTATAAAGACTTTTTAATGTAAACAGTGATCATTAAAATCATAAAAATAACATTTCATTAAGCTTAACATAGAAAAAGCTTTTAAAAAATAATTAGATTAAATGAACGCTTAATTTCAAATATTCCACAAAGATCTTCAATTTAAGAAAATAAAATAATATACTGTGTAGATAAATGATGAATAACTAAAATAAATATCATTAAGGTTTTTTTTTTTTTTTTGAAAAAGTACATCGACACATTTTAATAAGAAACATGTTTTTTAGAATACCCAAATTCAAAATATTATGACAAGATCTTTTTACTAAAATTTGGCATCTCCCAAATCATCAATGCATTTAAAAATGTTAGCATCATCCTTTAAGAAAAGAAAATTAGAATAATTTGTAAAAAAAACGAATGTACCTAATATTTTTTTAAATTATTCATCATAATTTTACAATTTTTAAGGATTTTACTTTTTTTGTTGCATACTTCTTTCATTTTATATTCCCAAACAGAATATTCTTTTAACGAATTATTTTATTAGTTAATAATATTTAAAACTTAAATGAACAGAGATGCGAAGTAGTAGATCAACATTTGGCAGAATTCTCCGGTGCTACTCTATTTCGCTCCTCTAAATTTAAATACTTATAAAGTATAACTACACGTTTGAAAAATATTTTACTTCGAAGTATTATAAAATTCAAAATGCATATTTTCATTCAAAAAAATAGAAAATGTTGTTTTGCAACGTATTAAAAACTTTTAAATCTTTTCGAAACAATAAGTACCTAATACTTATAACCATTTTAATGGATCACTTTTATCTTTTATGTTTTAAATACGAATAGGGCTGAATTATGACAAGTACGTTATTGAGAATACGTAGGTTACATTGCTCTACAATCTTCTTTCTCAAAAAAAAAAAAAAAAAAAATGTCTGTACCTATCCAATGTTCACAGACGTCGATTATACACAGCTTCACTACTATGAAAATAGTACAACGCACGCCAAACTTATATCCACTTACACTGTGTATATAAATTATAAAGGTGATACATAATAATATTAATAATAATATATGTATTAGTATTATATTTATTGCGCACACAGTCATCGTTTCATTTTTATTTTTTTGTAGGCACTAGGCGCGCACCGGCACAATAAGCACCGTTGCACGTTGACATTGTCATCGCGTATGTACAGACTATACATAAATGAGAATTTTTAATTTTCGTGTCGGTCGTGCATATGTACGACACATACCATTCCATTGTAATCGAATAGCGTATATATATACGCACTATTCCATTGTAATCGAATATCGTATATATGTCTATACATACACACACACACTGCACCTCAATCTACTACAGTCGTCTCCGTTACCTACAGGTGTATATTATATTATATAAATACAGTGTGTGTATGGTGCGCACTCATTGTTATTCGCTCCTCGCGTTGACTGTAAGTAATAATAATAATATTTAAGTATTTAGTCCATCGAGGACCTTGTACTTATCATGAAGACTATAACCATTACGAATCGCCTACATATCCTTTATTATTATTATTATTATTATTAATATATATATATTTACAGTACACATAGAAGGAAATAGAATGTAAATCGGTACAATAAAAAAAAATTGTTATAGAAAAAACGGTGAGAGACTCGTGCTCAAATGGTGTCACACAAACAATGACCGACACGTACCGTCGTCCAAAGAATATTAATTTTAACGAAGATAAAATTTATAAAATAGAATGATAACTCGATTATATAATATAAGATTCGAGTGGTTGGTCTTAAGGGCATATATAATGAATACGTCATGCGTCACCGGGACGAAAACAATATTTTTGTTATTATTGATGGGATACAATGACTAGATCTTGAGCATCATAAACAATGCCCGAGTAATATTCTAAAATTTTGTAAATTACTTAATGTACTACTCTACTACGCTAATCTAAAATTTTAAATCTTTAAATACTCAAAAATTATAACTAATTAACTACTAATCGTTTGAAATTAGATTTGTTTGTATCAGAATACTACGAAAAATGAAATCAAAAATGTATTTTGTCATATTGTATGTAAGAAAAGTTGTAAAATGACATCAAATTATGTAAAAACTATACTTAAAAAAAATATTATACGTTTTAAAAATAATGAGTGTAAACATTAATCATCTTATAAAGTAATTTGTCACATACAGAAGAGTTTAATCTGCAGCCTAATATACACCCATACTTTCGTTGGATTTGTAAGTAGACTTTCAAGATGCTTCTGAACAGATAAATGTTTAATAATTTTAATTTTCTATACCTAAAGAGTTACAGAATACCGATAAAAGTGGAATTGGTAGCAGTTTAGAAGTTATAGTTCAAATACTAAACCTATACACAATACACATAACACAAACACAAATTATTGGTTTATTTATATTTAAATATATGATTTTAAGTACCGATGATCAAAAAAAAAAAATTAAAACAACTTCTTAAAGTGTACCATAATCAGTTACGAACCAGAAGGAATTTTATCTCGTTTATCACAAAAATATATTTTTTTGTTCTTGCCTAAATGTAAATAATTTACAATTAAATTTTATTAGTTCCGCTATATCAAGTAATACAATATTCCATATTTTATCGTATTATAACAAGACAACAAGTAAAAATGACATTTTAATCCATCAGATCACGTCCTCTTAAGTACAATATCAATCCTAAATTAAAACCACATGTCTACATAGCACACTAAAATCTATAACTGTACTATTATTCATCATTTATAATATTAGTCATCAATATTCATTACACGGAGAACAAATATATCAAATTTCAATAGGTATAATAATTAACATTATATTTGATGTTTAAAATTTATCAAGAACTTAGAACGTATCATATTGTAATAATAAAATATATCTCCATCCTGATTCGTGCTTCCTAAATTAAATACCTATATCATAGAAAAAACTATTATTATAATTTATAACTTCGGTCAAATGAAATCACGTTTAACGTAATAATATATCATATATAAGATTTTATATTAGTTACATTAAAATGTCTATGTAATGTATACCTACCACATTATTAAACAAGTATTATTTTAAAAACACATTATAAAATTGAGAATTAATTATTATTACACTATAAATCTAAATAGTTTAAAAATGCAATTATATTTCTGTTAATTTACATTTTACATAATATATTATATAATTGTTCAATAGATACTATAGTGATAAAAGATATATATTGTTATATACAATTTAAAATAAGTATAATATTTTTATGTCTGTTGTGTTGGAAATCTATCATCTATTTTATGTTTATGTGACAAATATAATCCATAAAACCTACCTACCAACGTTACGATTTATGCATTTCATTAGTTACACATATAATAATAATATTATACATTTATAAATATATTCAAATTATTACTAAGAAGCTTTTTAATCTTCTTACTAACTCAACTAAAACGACCAAAAACATCATAATTTATAAAATTAAAAACCAAATAAATGACGTATACTTATATTTCAAAATAGAATGTTTTATGTGTATGAGTAATAATTGAATAATTTAAAAAAATTATTTAAAATATACAAAATATTATTAATCATCTATCTCCTAAACAGTCGCAAGAATTTTTCTCTATAATATTAAACTACACCTGTCTATATACATAATACATATATGTTCGATGGTCGTTTCTAATACAATGTATGCAATATGCATAACCAATTGAACATTATGATTTTGTACAGCAAAATAATAAGCAGAACACACAAAACATCATTAACTGTCAAAAATATTGCACTCGTTTTTTATTAACCCTAATATTACGTGATTTTAACACAATTGAAAATTTACTACGCTCATATTTCGGTGACTTGGTGATGTTTCTTATATTTATTCAGGAAACAAATCAACTAAACTTTAAAAAAAACCTCTATTTCCATTTTTTAAGTCCCTTTTTTCTAAAATAATTTGAATAAACAGATTTGTGTGGTTCACGGTCCGCAGAATTTAACGACCTGTGTAATTTCGCCTTGTCAAGGCCGTCGCATACGAAACTATATAGTTATTAATGTTATTATTACTTATTATAATTGGAGGTTCTACGGCAATTGAATCAAAAATTCAGCTCGAAATGCTAATTTGCATCATACACAAATTCGTTATCAATAAGGTTTGAATTTATATGTGCTAAAAAAATCACGAAATAAATTCCTTAAAATATGCGTTTATGTACTAAAAATTCCCAAAAATACTGTAAAATATACTAGTAAAGTCACGATGTTATTAAAAAAATAAATAATTATTATTAATACAAAATTAAATCAATATTTATTCATTCATTTATTATTGTTTAGTAATAATTTTAAAATACATATATAAATAAAAATATTAATTTTTTGACATTTTACGTCAAGTTTTTATTTTAGTTACAAATTAGTGTTTCATAAACAAAAAAAATCTTATACGATCTTAAAATTGTAAAACATGCTCTTAAAACTGTAAAATAGTGAAATATCCACAAAAATGCACAAAAATACTCCAAAAGAATTCATATTTTTAATCACGTTTTCATGACACATAATATTTTGTGCTTACTGTACGATTCATCAGTAATAATATGCAAATGTATACAAATCCAAGCCTCTATCAGTCATTACGATCAGTTTTTAACTTGGTAAATGACAAACTTCAGCATAATTAATATAACGGTTAATTTTATTGATCGCTTGACTATAACTGACGTAGGTACCTACTACCATTAGAAAGTAACAACTTTAGAACCTACACGACACATACACAGGTAGAATTACATTAATGTATAATATTTTCTTTTTTATTCCTACTATTGTTTAGTTTTCAAGCCCTGAAGATGTGCAATTAGTTTCTAACGGAAAATAACAACAAATTGTTCAAACTAAAATCCATTGATTGTAGTTCAATTAAATTTTGCCAGTAGCAGCACATTCCATACACGTGCATATTATTTTGATTTAAGCAATTTATTTTCAAGATATTTGGTATATAGTATAAAATATACACAGAAAATTAATAACCAAATCGTTACTAACATTAGGTATGTGTAATTTTTTATTACAACCTTGAATGTAATGATAATTAATTACATATTGTAATACAAAGTGCGTTTAAATTTGTCATATATATAAATAAAATTAATAGATAACATTACCTTTAAAGTATTATAATAATATTTAAAATATAAAAACGTGCAACTTATTTCAGTTAAACGGTCAAATAACTATACAAATATTTTTGGATTTTAATTTAAATGATAGATAATTTATAATTACCATTAAAAATATTAAATTTATATGTTACTGTTTCAATAAATACAAAACCACACATATTCAATCCAGTTAATAATTTATAAAAAAATTATTCAATTACATGAAATAGGTTTTTACTCCCTAAGTTAGGTTTTAATACAGACAAACATAATTCATTAAAGATTATTCTTATAAATACACGATATTTACTGATTTACTTTGAGTAACTAATAATAGTAATAGTAATGTGTGTCTGGGACAAACATTACAACACAAAGGTGTGACGAACACATTATTTATAAAAACACAAAACACTTATATAACCGATCAAAACAGATCCACGTGTAATGTAGGTACTTAAAATATCATATCTATAATACCGACTATACTTGTAGCGCGCTTTCACCCTAATGTAACATTCATTGCTTTTAAACAACACATATACAGTGTATATTGTCCTAACTATGTATAGCAATTGTTACTTGTCCCCATCCCAACTGACGATCCACAAACTCATTTTGAGCACTCCGCAAAAAGTCCTTTTTTCATTTCGATCAATTTTTTTTAATTTGAAAGAGATTTAAAATTTAAAAATGATCAAATGTACTTAGCGATCGAATTTTTATAGGCTGGAGTTATAGATACTTAAAACTCCACCCCCTATTATACAGTGATTCGCACCCCGAGGCGGTTGAACATTTGCGACTAACTTGAGTTAACAATCGGGAGACCTTTTTTTTATAAGTACGGTCGCAAACTGTAAACTACAATATCGTGAACTACTCCCGCAAATAATAGAAAACAGTTTCTTAAGCCTTAGGAGACCATAAAAGAAAATCAGAAGAAAAGCGAAAACTCCGATGTTTACGAACTCCCGCCGGTAATACATAGTGGACGCGGCGCCACGACGGGCGCGAATAATTAATGTTTGTAATGTACACGCCAATACTGTTCATTACAAGTATGGACGACGAGTGTAGTGTTGCAATAGTTGACAAAATAATTGTCAAAATAAAATATTTGTTATTTGCAGGATCGCCTGCAGCAGGATTTAGTCGGTGTCGCGGTGGCGTGCAACCGGTTAGGTACGTATAGGTAGTAGGCACGTACCTTTGGCGTGTCATCGCTGTTGGCGTCGATCCCCACGAGCTTAGTGGTCGAACCCATTGGGGTGTGACTGAACGGGGCGGCCGCGCCCCCGCGGAAATCCGCCGTGGTCCCCACCGCGTCGGTCGCGGTACAGCAGCAGTCGTACTCGTCCCAAGCGGCCGCGCCACCGAAATCGCTCAGCCCGCTTTCGTCCCGGCCGCCCGTTGAAGCCGCGTCCGTCGTGACCGTGGTCGACGTCGTAGTTACCGCCGTGGCCGCGTCACTACCGCACGCCAAATACGTCTCGCGGTCGAAATTGCAACAGTCGTGGCCGTGACGGTTATCGTCTTCGTGTTCGTCGTCGGCTACGGCAGTAGCGCACGCGAACGCTGACACTCGCGGACTGACTGGTCTGACTGACGATATCGGCGGCGGCGGCGGCACGGGCAGTCGTGACTGCGGCGGCCGGCCTGCAGCCGTGATGCGCTCTCCCCCGCCGCCGCCGTCGCCGCCGACGACTGGTTCCAGTTTGCGGAACACGCCGTAACACGACATTTCGGCGCTCGCCACTTCCGACAGGGCGTGCGACGTCATCATCGTCGATTCATTCTTGCCGCGCATCGCCGAAATGTTCGACACCGACCTTGTGATCTGCAAATGCACACATACAACACATTATTTCATACGTACGTTAATAATGGGCAATGATAGTTGAGTAACGACTCTGATGTGTTGCATACAATAATATAATATTATAATATTAGTGTATATCTACGAAAACTTATTGCAATGCGTTATGTTAATAATTAGTAAATGTTATTAATTTTAAAATAATATGATTTATTTATCATTACTTTGACTGACTAGGCTTTTTTTTCTTTTTTTTTACATAGTTATACATTAATTTTTAATTCATTAATTTAACTACACGACGGCAAGCATACAGTAATATACATGATTAAAATAACATTAACAAACACGTTTTAAAATACAAATAAAAGTTGACATAACAGTATTTGAATAGTCATTATAATATAACTGTAACTACAAATTTAAATTTAAAATTTAAGTTCACGAAATTTAAATTTAAAATATAAGTTGACATAATCGTATTAGTGACTCGTTTGCAAAATAACTAGTAGTAGCATGTGGAACGTAAAAAGAACAGTTTTTCGAGTTGAACTCTGAGGTACCTACTTTAAATAGATCCATAACTGTATACGGCTCGAAACTTGGTACACTTAAAAAGTACTAAATATGCATGCACTTAACGTATACGTTTATAATAGTATAAAATAAATATGCTTTAAAAATATGCCCTTATTATATTTTTTTCTACTCACAATTTTCATGGATACAAATATTTTATAATTTTCACTGAATATGAATTAATAAAAACGAGAAATCGTACGTCAACTAAGGATTTAAAAAACACGATACAATAATACCTAGAGGTGAAAATATTCAAAATAAAATATACACTATAAAGTATTTTTTTTGTTCCCGAATTTTCAAATTATATTATAAATATATCATTATCAAAAATGCCTTGAACAGTGGTAAAATAGAAAAATATGCTCTTAAAAATACAAAACCACTAAAAATGCAAATATATGCACTATAAACTTACGTATAATATTATTTTCGTAAGGTCGTGATATTAATTTTAAGTTTACTTAGCAATAATTTTAATAGCTCAAAAAAAATATCCATATGCAATAACTTCCAAGGCCTATAATTATAAAACAAATGTGGAAGATTCAATTTTTCCATTTAACAATTTTTCGATGAACCATATATATATAAATTAAGAAAAATTGATCGATTATATTTTCTACCAGCAGTCTGGAATATAATTATGAGGTGAATAAGTAATTTTGAATATACATAACTGGCAAAACGCAAAAATTATACTCTCTCAAGCTACCTTGAATCGCCAGCTGTATGGGAATTCCGCACAATATAACCATACTCTAGCTAGTATTGAGCAGACTAAAACATAATATAATACTTCAACAGACATGATACCTAGTTGAAATTCTTTTGCCAACCTCGTATCAAAATCAAATGTTTTAAATGCCAAAAAGCATGCATATTCTACGTATGTTTATTTATAAATGATAATCATGTAATCAACACTCGACACAATGACGGCAAAATTCAAATAAGGTGATTTTTGTTTTCGCATACATTTATTTTTACATATAATACATACTATATTATACTATGTAGTATTTATTACATAATATAATATGAAATTATTATTCACAAATAATAAAATCATTTGATTCCAAGATTCCGTTGAGAAAATTGTACATGCTGACTATCAACCAATAATATAGTATACTAATTAATATTACATAGGGATAGGATTAATGTATAGATATATCCACCGAATGAAAGTGTTACAGTTATTATAATTAATATTATAATAAGATTTTAACACAATTATTTTGAATATTTTGATTGCAATAAATATTTCTGTACTTACCCACTACTTACTACTATTTCATAGATACAAATACACAATTTAAAAATATATCAACAATGTGAGGCAGCGACAAGATATCGTAGGGAATTACTTTTAAAGCAAATTTGTTATAATTTCAAATTGAACAAAAGCAAATTACAGCGTGGAAATTAATGTTATCTAAATTTAAGACTAACTGACAAAACATTTACTATCCAATCTAATTATACCTAACTTAGTCTATATAAGTACTTCACTCTAATCACACTTACAGTACTTCTATTTTTAAAGCTTAAAAAAAATGTCTTTGTAAATTAAATACCAATATTTAATATATAGAGCAAATAAATTTGTGTGATCATACCTATAGATACAATAATGGTAATAACTACCATTATAGTATTTATATTTTATTACAATATATATATATATATCCCAGACGCGCGTACCATCTTGCATTCGTTCTGCATTATCACAGAGTTCTAACATATAGATATAAGTAGGTATTTTTGATTACTTTATAAACTGTAATAACATTGATTTCAAAATATGTTTTAAAACCAACGATAATCATCATTTAGTTTGCTACATATATGTATGTAGGTATGCCGGAATAGAGTCATTTAATGATTTTCTTCGTATATTATACTATCAGATCATCGGTTAAATAGATTTTTATTTAATATCATGTTAGCATTTTATAGTTACTATTAATACTATCACATAACAGTATTTAATTTTAAATACTTAAATTGATATTGTAAAAATAAAAATTAAAAAAATCTCTGTGTAGGTTTTATAAATATTTAATACAATAAAGAGTAAATAAATTCAAATGGTTATTTTGATACTTAAATTTTATGTTAGGCCAATAAGTACCTATTGACCTATAAACCGATATTATAAAAATAAATACACCAGTACATCACAGTAAAAGTGGATGTAAGCTAGAGGAGTTTTCGAGGAAGGCAAGACGGGAAGTTATTTCCTATCTTGTAGTTTTTTTTTTTTTTTTTTTAATGTCTTATTTTATACGAGTAGTTCATTATTCTGAACATAAACCGTTTTATGATAAAATTAATATTAATAATTATGTACTAGTGACTAATAATGAAGTTATCCATAGATGATAACATTAAAACTAACTATATCTAAATTATTATATATAAATATTTAACAGGAAATAGGAACTTAACACCAATTATTTGAAAATACATTACAATACATCGAATAATGTTAATACATTTTAAATAAAATATATTAAAATATATCTTATAAGTTACCTATAAGTTTATAACTGTAGCCTATAGGTAAGTATTTCATTCATTATTATGATTTTTAACTGATGTTATTATATATCTTTAAAACCTAAAACAATCACAGACAATTAGTTTTGTAACATAGGTATGATTATTAGTATTATTACCATGTAGACTCATTCATATAAATTATAACCACTCCTAATCGTTAAAATCACTTCACATGAAATATTTCAATTTTCACATTGTCATTCAGAGTTTACTGATTAATTTTATTTTAATATAATACATTTGGCTTTAATCCACTCTATACTTAAATTTTACTTTTTGAAAATATATAATTTTTTTTTTTTATACTTGGATTATTTATGCAGCTTAATTATACGCACATTTAACGTTAAATTATATAATATAGAGCTTAATAAATTAATTTCCTCGCATTAATTTTTTTTTTTAACAGTTATCAAACGTCATATAACATATTCTTAGCCTCTTTCTACTTTTCTTTCTAAATTATAATTAATATTCTTAAAAAATAAAGAAAAAAATCATAATTTCCATACTAAATATTAAAATCTAGTTATTCCGATTAGTTACCGCCAGATGTCATTTGTATCATGGATATCATCAGTATAAAAATTAAAAACAGCTGTTGCCATTTGAATTATAAAAATAGAAAAGATATTTATTTGTATAAACTTTGTGAAAATATAATAATAAATTAATATATGAAAATTAACCGAAAAAATTAGTGTATTACCTCATATATCCGGTTAATATAGACTAGGTATAGATAGCTAATAATTGAAGATATAAGTTTTAAAAATATTTAGTTTTTTATACGAGTACATTTGTTTCGTGGTAACTTTGCAAAAGAAATTAAACAATAAACAGTTAACTTATTAGTTTGTATAGACTATATTTCACATGTGCAAATAATAATTTATTTATATGTACCTACACCTATAAAAGACGTATGCAATAGCAAAATCAAATATAAAAAATAGATAAATTTGTATTGTTTACAACGAAAAACATTGTATGTTTTTGACGTGTAGATCATATTTATATTTAAGTGATAAAATCATATTGTATTAGTAGTATCGTTGATTTTATAAACAATAGCATTATATAAGATTAAAACTTAACTAGCTACCGAGGGAAAAATAATATACGGAAATAAAAAAATAAAAAAGTTATCATTCAATAATTAACATCTAAAGACTTCACTATGACCTTGAATTCTAGATGACCTTCTATAATAATTTACAATTTAGAACAAACGTATGTATACATTATTTACCAACTATAAATCAGTTATTTAGTTACATATTGACAAATATGAAATAATAATCATGTTTTATGACTATTATTTTATCATATTTAAAGTTCAGAAAAAAATTAAGGGTACTATAATATAAACTTTTAATAATTTTCTCACATCAATATTTTATAGGTAAAAGCACTTGTAATAAAAATTAAAAAATTATTCAAACATTATTTTATGTACTATATTGTTTTTTAAGTTAATTGTATCCAATAATGTAACTATTGTAAGAAGTAAAAACAAAAAACTATCGAAGGTCAATTAATAATTTAAATACAATTTCATACAACAATCTTAAAACCCAAAGAAATAGATTTATCATTATTTAGATGGTTATTTATTTATTTATTTTTTTTTTTTTTTGTGTATATTTAATTATTTTTTTACTCTCTACAATATTTATACCTCACAATTTATAAATATATTTACTTAAATCTCAGTAAATTATAATAATAATAAATGATAATTCCTAAATTATATCAGTTAGTGTCGTAAATCTTAAATTCTATCATATTGTCAAAAGTCAGACATATACATTGGATATTTCCCAAAATGTTCTATAATTCTATTTATAATTAAAATATTATAAATTTAACTACTTATATCAATATACTATTCAATTAATTGGTAATAAAGATGAAACTTTAATAATTAGGTATTTTAGTATAATATTATTATACTTGTGTAATTTGTTCATTCATATACTTGGTTAAATTTAAATTTATAAATAATACTTAAAAAATATATTATAAATTATAATTACTCACTATACTATTTTATGATAATTTAAAAACTCACTCTATTATATAAATTGTATTATTATTTATTATTCTTAATAGTATATTAAAAATATTTTTATTAACTTTACAAGAATTTACAAAAATTCCAAGGTGTGTCATTGTGTCCTATTCTAAACCAAATAAAAATAATAATAACAATAACAATAACAACAACTAACTATAACAGCTATAATAATACGATGATAAAATGTTTGTAGTATGAACAATTATGTTTTTAAAAAAAAATAAATAAATATTTTTATCATAATTCCAATCTAAATGTTTATGTATAGGTAATTAATTATAAGAATAGGTACTAAATAATTTATACAATATACATTACCTTTTACATGAAGTTTTTTTTTTAATAAATCATTAAAGTTATTGTTCAGCTAAATGAAAATCAGTATATTATATTATTAGGTAATTTATTTACTTTTAAATAATATTTTTACTCG
This sequence comes from Melanaphis sacchari, assembly GCF_002803265.2. Taxonomy (NCBI): domain Eukaryota; kingdom Metazoa; phylum Arthropoda; class Insecta; order Hemiptera; family Aphididae; genus Melanaphis; species Melanaphis sacchari. The sequence continues at coordinate 5,003,643 of NW_020271114.1, read as the reverse complement.
TAGATTTAAATATCTATATTTTTAGATTTTGAGTGAAACGATGAATGTATTTTTTTTACAATAATGTATAATTTGTGTTTGATACTTCGATTAAACATTGAAGATAGTTATTGCTAGCAAATTGGATCTAAGTAGAACTTTAAAGATCAAAAAATTCCAATAATTTTCAAAATAATCGGAATAAACAAAAAAAAAAAAAAATTAGAAAAAAACTGAAATGTTTACGTAAATTAAATTTCGACAAAATCTATTTTGTTTCTTGTAATGATAAACAAAAAAATTTAACCAAGCTAAGGCTTAAAGTTTAATATAAAATTCCTCACAAATAGTTCTTGCTGAAACCTATAAATCTAAAAGTATGTAACTTTATTTATTTATTTTAAATAGACATTTAAAATTAAAATTTGAACAAAATTAAATAATTAAACGTAACACATAGACAGTTACCTTACTGTAGTTCAAAATATGTGTGAAAACTTAAAACTTAAACGTATATTATCAAATTTTATTAAACACACAATGGTCAGTAAAAATTTAAAAACATTTAGATTAAATTGAAACAATTTATACCATGGAACCTATTCATAACTTCCTACGATACATACTTCGGTATTGATTAATAAGTTCATAAAAAGCAACACAATATAAAATAATATTATAATATAAACGATTTTGCTTTGACAAAAATAAGTTGACAGACCTCCGCTTAAAACCATTTTTTTTATTTAATAATTTACCATTAAATTTAAATTAAACATAATATTCATTGAACCTATTGGCCCATAAGATAATTAAAGATTAAAATCCCAGGTTACAATGATAAATTTGAATAACTTTCATTTAAGTCTCCCAATTTATCAAAATTATTTTACAAATTATTTACATTATGTATGTTAAAACTTAAAATTTTCATTTTTTTAAATTATAATATTAAGTTTTAATTTTTTTTTTTTCAATTGTTAAAACTAATTGTAATTACGTTTAAATAAAAAAAAAAAAAAAGTTTTAATTTTAAATATGTAGATAGTGTATTATAAACTACTCGTACATCAAACTTTAGTTATTAAATAAATTATTGAAGTTATTATTGTATATTATTATATTCAAATTAATTAGAAAATAGAAAAAAATTGGAGAATTCGCTCTGCAATTTAACATGTATCGATTATTCGAGTATACGGTTTATGTCATCATTAAGTATACTCTATTTTAAATAAGAATAACCTCAGGCGGCAGGCTTTTGTAAACGGTGACGACGAAAGTCACACTGTTAACACTCTAGTGAGTCTGGCAAATAAAACTTTGTTATTCTGAGAATCAATTTTAGCTTGCATTTTTCTAAGATAAACATGGTAAAATAATATTTCAGCTGCGGTTAATCTTCAACAATGAAAGCTGACAATAAAAGTAAACAAACTATACTAAATAACGAGATACACGGACATGTACACTTGACAAACTCTATACGTCCATAAAGTAGATAAAGTTCTTTAATTTTTATTTTCTATTTTCTAATTTCTCAGGATTCAGGTTACAATAATAACTTTAATAATGTAGTCAATAAAAAAAAAACTTTTATATAGTTTATTTATTTACATATTATATTTAACCTACCTTTTTAAAATTAAAACTTTATAATATCCCTATAGTAATTATTCCTATACTATGATTAATTTTTTTGTTTTTGAACATTTTATACTTAAACATACATGATGTAGATAATTCTTAAATTAATTTTGATATACTATAAATCTTAAATAAAAGTAATTTAATATGATTAATATAACCTTGAATTTTTACAATACATCTCTTTATTCTGTGGAAAAATATTTAAATCATGCAATTTTTTAATTTAACAGAGATTAATTAATTAGTAATAACATTGACTTATTGACCCTCCCCCCCCCTTTATACCAACATTCAAAAGTGAACAATTTACTAGTACTTTACTTCGTTTTAATACTATAATATTACATCATTTATTGTTTTTACCTATTTAGTCATCATCAAATTAAACAAAAATAAATAATTATTTATATATTGTCGATGAATAGATAGAAAAATATAGTATGAATATAATACCATTACCCTTGTACATAAATTTTCAGTTTTTATAGGTATAAAAATACTATAGCATAATACGTAACATAATATCTATAAAATATGATTTATAACAAATTATAATTTCTTCATTACAATATTTTGTTATAACTTAAACTTATTATTTTTAAAGAACTAATCTAAATTATGAACAATGATTACTAAAGATTAACTACACCTTATAGTTCAACATATTATATATGTCAAACTAAATAATAATTTTAAAAAATCATTAAATCATTGTAAAAAATAAAAAAAAGATTTGATACAACAAAATATATATAAAATATAATCCTATTTTTTTTATTTTGTTCATTGCGCCTGAAAACACTTCATTCATTGCATACATTTATTTCTATGTGTATATTTAGAAGTAGATACATCCTTTAACAAGGAATAATGATGATAAAATAATATGCAATCATTTATTTTATTCATATGTCAAATAAATAGGCAATAATTAATTTTAGGACACAGTTCTTAAAATTAACTATTTATTTCGCACTAGTCACTTAATGCGTAGTTTCTTATTTAGAACTTTTTATAAATAAAATATATTTCTGCTTTAAATTACTCAATTAAATATAAATTAATAAAAATATTGTATAAAAACATAAATAAAATAGCTTGATATTAAAATACATAGATTATAAACGTAAAAAAACATGGGTAGATAACTGTATTAAATTTGAATTCAGTAATAAACATTGCATACAAAAAACGATTCTGAGCGAAAACATTCTTCAACCTAACTTCTTAGAATATTTTATACTTTATTTAAATATTTTTATTAATAATAAGATAGGTTCAACTATTTCATTAAGCATAGCGTATAAATTTGTAACAAACATATTTAAGTCTTTAAATATATACGTCAAAATATTTGCATTTGAAATTTTTATTTAAAAAAAATAGATATTTATGACATTTTTAAATAGGAAAAACTTACAAAGAACTTTTTATGACATTTTCATACCTTAGCTATTAAAATATTTTTTATTTTATATGAAATCTTAAGTTTAATTTCATAGATTATTTCATTATTATCTTTTGTATCGATAAAAATATTTTATGAATTCATCTAACCATAGATGAGTTTGTGTAATTTCTAATAGTTTCCTAATATAAGTCAAAATTTATCTGTGACTATTTATTTATAAATTCAATAATAAAAAATTAAAAGAGCATGAAAAAAAAATCTTTTCGATTGTATCCCGATTTTGAAAAAAATATTTATAATACTACAAAATATTTTTGCCTTTTTTTTATGTAAAAATATGTAGATCTCATTTAGGTAAAATTTGGTACGGGAAAACAGCAATTGTAGCCTAATTTTATAAACAACAATACTAAATAAATAATTTTTAACATAAAATTTATTAATTATTTTTTATACTTTCTTTTTTAATTTTTGATATTGTTTATTGTTTTTTTTTTTTTTTTTTGTACGATATAATTACACATTTCAACCATGAAATAATTCTATAATACTGAACACATATTAGAAATATATTTAACCAACGACACTGTTTCCTCCACAGATAGGGAACTAATTTGTATTCTCAACAGTGCACACAATAAATAATTTTGAATTATTTCATAGAAAATTGAAGAGTTTGTTCAATTCATCAAGCAAAAACATACATTGTTTGACATTTTAAAAAGATTCTTAAAAGTAATTCTCATAACAGCTTGAGAAGTCATGGTACGAATATCAAAACAATTACACAAGTAAAAATTATTCGATTAGATTTTGTACAAAAATGATTTACTTTTACTAGTTTCTTAATTATTAGTTTAATATTAAAACAAGACTGAGACAACGTGATTATTTCACCAATTTTGTTCGAAATTGCATTAAAATAAATAGCCAGAAAAGTACTTACTCTGGCGTGAGATCAAACTTATGATTGAGAATCTATCAAACTAATGGCATATACATACGATAATGTAATGTTGTAAAAATCAGGAGGTGGTCTACAGATAATAATGCATAAGACTTATAAAGAAGTTGGGACGATATATCATATTTTCAATACATAGCTATTCTATTAAAAAATCTCATTGACTTTTCTAAATTTTGGTGATTTCAAAACATATTGTCAACAATTAAACTTCTAATTTGTGAGGAATCTTGTAACGCATTTACATACTCTGTTACTTACTATCAAAAATTTAAATATATGTATATATATAAATCTTAAAAAAAGTCAAAATATTTTAAAAATACTATTATTTATAAATAAGAATTAATTACCTACACAAATCATAATATTAACATCGCATAAATATTACCATTTTTAACAATACAAAATACATTTTTTTCCCTATTAAATATATATAAATGAGAATTCTCCAATCTTTCAAATACAAACTATAGATTAAAATTTCTGTGAAAAACTACCCTATAATATTGGATCAAATAATTGATAAGCTCTAAAACAAGAAAACACATAATTTTTTTTAATCAATATACATTTATTATATGCCTTCCTTAGAAAAGATTAAAAATGTAATTAAAAATAGACGAACCTTTACAAAATACAGTGGAAACAAAGTATAGTAATCAAACAATGTCTGAAGGTTGAATAAACGAAATGACAATAACAGTATAATCCTTATTGTTATAAAATCAAGGTCCAATGGTCTAATATAATACCTAACATAACTTGAATAACTTCATTAAATTTATAATAATTTACGTTTAATTTAAAATCAATTATGATAACTAATCTAGAAACAAGAATATAAATAAATATAAAGACAAAAAAATTAACCTTTCTAATAAAATTATTAACAATGTACCAATAAAATATTCCAACCAGCACATAAACAAATTCATAATCACAATAGTTCTAATATTTCATTTCCTCTACATTTTTAACTAAACCTACTACCTAATCTAGTGAAATTAAGAAATCTGTGAGAACCTACTTTGATAAAATAATATTTATATTTTTTGTAATAAGTACAACAAAATCTGTAACGAAATCTATAAAAATTTAATGAGTTTCAACCAAATGTACTTTCTCACGAGTTTTTACTTTTTATATAGATATCTATATTCTACAATATTTCTTAAGACCACCTTATACACATATTATGTATAATAAGGTTAAAAAATTTGTTTTGAAAACCTCTATATTTAATACTAATATACTATAATTCCATATCCCAATAATCAGTACCTATGAACTTACACATATAATATTCATTTAAATATATATAAAAAAACTTATGCTTTTACATTTTAAATTTTTTGATTTTAGTGGAAATTACACTTATAAGAAACGTTGTATTAGGTACATTTTAAGGCTTTTTGATCGATTTAACATTGTTTTTTTCTCGATTTCAGTAAATTTAGTCATTTAGAAAAATACCATTCAGGTTATATGGGTTTCAGTTATTTTGATTTCTTAAGGGTTTCCAGGGGTGTACAGGTTAGACACTTAGGCCTGATTATAATGTAATAAAGTTTCGAACAACTTTAATAAATAATTCATTATACAACGGGTACAATACACACGTCAATTCACTCCTCACCTCCACACAAACACACACTCGTCGTAATCAATAATTAATAAATACATTGTTTATAAAATTAAGTAAAATCATGATAATACAAGTATGACCAAGTCACGTGGCAAATTAATTTAAAGTTTGTAATTTCTGACTCAGTATTATCTTTTTTAATTACAAGAACACATAACATGTTATTATACATAAATAGATAGAGTTATAAAGTTAATGTTTAATACCTATTAAATACAATATTCATTGTACATAAATTTAAAATAATCATTTTTAATTATATCAAAAAATTGAATTCATTAAAAATTAGCGTTGCATAAATATCATCATTTATCTGGGAAAAATGATTTGTTCTTAATTAATTTCAATCAATTAAATATATATATAATACGGAAAAAACTAGAATTTAAAGATCGAAAGACTTTTCATCAGTAAAGTTTCCAAAAAACCTAGTACTTTCAATACATCACTCACATAATCTAATAAAATGTATATATTAATATATTATATCAATACTTATAAATACATATAAAATTTTATAAAATATAAAAATAATAATTTTTATAATTTATAAACGTATGTACAACTTAATTTTCATAACATTTATTATATCAATCTCATGTAAAACAATGCTGTAGATTATTTATTAATTATAATTTTACAAATTTCATAATAATTCTAAGTTATAATCAAAAATACATTCCTGATAAAGCTAACTCTAAAGTTTACTTTAACACACTATTCTTTATAAATAACTATTTTGTAGTCCCATAGCATGCAAGTCATTTTTCATTTAAATAGTTACCAAATGGCAAATCATGCAATTCATTAATTAATGATTGAATTAGTTATGTTGGTGCAACCAAAATATTTTTTTTTAAAGGGGACTCATACTTTGTTTGATATGTTAAACGTTATGAAACTTTTCATAGTTCTATTATAATTTTTAATACATCATAATACGAAACATATCAGTATATCACCATCGTTACATATATTTAATCTACACAATCACAAAATTAGTTGATAATTTAATGTTTATTCATATTAATCATATTATATTCTAGATTTAATAATTAGACTAAACAAATTATGCGTAGCCCAAAAGAGAAGGGTTCAGGCACAAGGTATAAGGTACACTAGGTATAAATTAATAATAGCGACAAAAAAAGATTAAAAATACGATTCTACAAAATGTATAAAACGTGTTATCTACTATCATGTCGAACCAAATAATGTGTCTTTTTCGACATTAGGTACCTTCTGTTCAACCATATCACAACATAATATTATACATTATCAATATATATATTAAACAGTATGTATTCTATTAAAAAATAACAATGGCACATTTTACTTACATGTCTTCAAAATTTTGGAACAAAGAATAATTAAACTAATTAAAATTAAAGAATAATTATCTATACCTACCTATATTACTTGTGTATTAATGCGGAATATTATAAATTAAATGATATTCATATTGGTAAATCGTGATTACTGTTTAGATACTTTACTTAAAAGTTAAGATACATTATAAATATCAAAAAATCAATGTCATTGTATTCCGAGTGCCCAGTTGTTCAAATAAAAATGTTTGAGTGTCATAAAAAATGCATTTTAATATTAAAAATCTATACCTAGGTATATGTTATTACAATAGGTATTTGTCATATACTCGACTAGTCGGTATTCACGTATATACTCGATTAATGACAATAAAAATCGTGATGAGTATATAAAACAAATAAAAAAAAAATGATTTAATTTATTATTAATTTAAAAAAAAAACATTCGCGGTTATTGTACGAAAACACACAGAGGTCCGCCAGTGCCTGAATTATTTTAATATTTCAAATGTTTAAACAGACGAACCTTACAAACTTCGTCGTATAAACTACCATGGAGGATAAAATAATAAAAATATATATTATATTATTGTCATCACTCACTTTTTTTGGCAATCCCGCTAACATGATTATTTTTTACTTGTCGTTCAAGAGTCTTCGTCCTCTAAAACGAACTTTCCAGTTTCTCAAATAGTTGCGCCGACCTTTAACGCGCGCTCGTTATTACCGTCAAGTTATTTACTATGATGAATCAAGTAATCATTTTTTGAATTATTATTTTGACTGGTAGGGGACAAACGGCAACGCAACACCTGTACGCGGATATGACATAATATATATATAAACGCTCGCGTAGCGCACCGGCGTGGCCTTTGTCGCGATACTGCAGCGATATAATACGAGCGAGGATGAATGTCTACGGTTGCGATTCTCGACTAGTGACAGGCAACGGCCAACTACAGTGGCGGTAATCGAAAATACCGAGTACGTTAAATTAATGCACTCGCACTCTAACGGTTGTGAGTAAATGTGAGTTTGAAAAACACCTGCTGCACAGTGCACACACTCGCCGACGTGCATACACTACCTACACCATGTGCACAAACGCACAATATACAATAATAATAATAATAATAATAATACGCGATCAACGACGGGCAACCATCATGATATGTACCCGTCCAATAAAATGAATTCCAAATTACACGCGCACGACGAGATGCATTTCGGCAGTAATTCGATTTATTTTTTGTCCACCATGACGCCGAGCACTGCCGTTTGTGGCTCTCAGACACTGGACAGTTTTTTTATACTTATCCGCCGGACGGGTTCTCGGTCAAGCAACCGCAAACTAAAAGGCGAAAGGTGGAAAGAAAACAAAGTCCTATTGATTTATAACTTTTACCACATCGACACACTAACATAATTATTATTAAAATATAATAAGTGTGTATGTGTAGTAAAAGGGGGTTGACCAACATGTGCGTTGTGCTTGTTGTATAATTAACTATAAATCAAAATTGCAAGTATGAAATTTCATTACATTATAACCATGCTTTGCACCCGAATTATTTGGACCCCGTTAAACCCCTATATACACCCTTAAGAAATCAAAACAGTTTAAACCCATTTAACCCGAATGAGTTTTTTTCATAACGAATTAATAGAAACCAGACTAAAAAAAAAATGTTCACTCGATCAAAATACTTGAAAATGTATTACAAAGTTTCTCATAAGTAGCTAATATTAAAACCAAAAAGCACAGTCTTTTCACAAACAGAAAGTATGATCAAAATCAGATATTTAAACAAAAAATTACTATTTTAATTATTCTGTTGAAATTCAAAAATAAGTTTATACTTTTATAATAATTGAATATTAATAATATAATAAATGAATTGGTTTCTTTTTTAATAAAACTTTTCCCCCATTAAAAATATCCATATACGACTGCAGTACGTCACTGCTTCTGATAATTACTTACTTTAAATAATAGACACTAACAATAATTTACGTAGAACGGTGACTTTACCAAGTATCCAATTATACGCATTTATAGATAAATACTTAACCTAATTAGCATCTAAATAATTAGCTCATGGACAATTTGATAACAAATTAGTCTACAAGGTTTTAAGGGTGTAAAATAATTACTACTAGTGTAAATTCAATAATTTATCTTTTAAAGTAAATATATATATATATATATATATATATATATTAAAAAAATACTTAGTTAGCTTATTTAATCTATCAACGACAATTCAATCCATTAAAACTGTTCAACCTTCGCTTACAAATTAAAAAAATATATATTATTCAACGGAGTTACCTGTTGTACCGAATAGATAGCTTTTTGCATGATATAGTACTATAAATCACCGATAATAATCGGCCGTGGATAATTTGAAATTTGTTCCCTTGTTTTGATACCAAAAAAATATAAATATTCGTACTTTTTTGCGTGTGATGACGATTGTAGGAACGTTTGAGTAGTTGATGACGATTGTAGGAACGTCTGAGTAGTCGTGGACGTTTATCTGTACTGAACACAAAAATAATCTTGGTTTACACTAAAACGATAATAATAATACGGACAACAAGTGTGTGTATGTGTGTAATGTATATAGATTGCGACTGTGCGATAGTACAGGTCTGCTCTTGAAGACAGTCACATACGAGGGGTAACACAAAGAAATGACCAGATGGAGATATTCCATTGGGATCAGCATGTGTGTGTCAAGAAAGGTATAATAGAGAGCACATGTTTGAGATTTTGAAAAAGTGAGTGGGGGTGAGTGTGTGAAGCTAGAAGGATCGTCGACGGGATAGAATTATAGGTGTATACAGAACATTTTTAGTCTTTATAATAAAATACGCTGCACCAAAAGAACGAATAGGCCCCTTTGACATTATAATAATGTACCATAGTATTACTAAAATTGTATAAAATGTGAGATAATTAATAATTTTTTTATAAGTTCTTACAATATGATTTATCTATACGTAATTGCAAAGCTAAATTTATTTTCTCTTCTAAAACAGATTTACTGACTGATTCATTTGAATTTTTAGCTTGTTGAAACCATTATTACCTAACAAAGATTTTTTTACGTAGGTTAGGTATCTTTCTACGGAATCAATTTAATGATAAATTAGTAAATTCAAGTATATTTTTTAAAAATTAAATATTTACTAGGTACCTACCTATATTTGGGATCCAATTCACTTGTTCCAATAATTACAGACATTTAGGTATTTAATAAAAAAAAATACTGATACATTTCAAGAAGAAGATTTTGATTTTAAAAATGACAGCTAGTTAATATTAAAGGCTGATGACCATGGTCCGCAATAACCATTACCTATAGCTGATGAACATTTATTATTAAAACTTTAAGAAAATGGTTTGTCGCTAAAAAAATGTTATACATTTTTCGTGAATGGTGGATCATATGAGATCATAAACATTTAATAATGTTCATATTATTTTATTTAATAAAGCAAAAGAATGCCTTATTCGCATAAGTTCCAGTAGGTAGGTTACACGGTATACACATATTATTATGTCGTAATCAAAGACAATAATAAAATTGTTCTTACATTAAAATGTGGTTTAGTAAATTGTGTATTTGTGTGTTAAGATTTCGAATGAAATGATTCACATCTGTTCATTGTTCGTTTCGATGATATTGGAAATAGTCTTAAACGTGCCCATATAGTTTGATACTTTTACAAAAACTTGTTCTGTGCTTTTACCTGGTGTCCTGATCTAGAGCCAAATTGAGTATTTGATAGTAATTACAAAAGTAAATATTATAACTGTATGACGTATGTACAAATATTCGGAATTTGTTGCCGGCGGAATCGTCGTAAGTACAAAAAAAATTTAACACAATCGTTAAATTTCTTACAGGCAAAAAGACTGTTTCGACAGATTTGATATGCCTACTAACATAATATTAATCATAAATATTTTTATTATCATCGTAGACATTTCACATTAGTAAATATTAATAAAGACAAAGCAAAGTACCCATCTACCCTTTGAACTAATTTTTGTACCATAGTACCAACACTACCAACCGAATATAATAATACCAATAGGATATGATATTTTCATATATTTTCAAATTAATCAATTTGTTTTATTTAAATTAATTATTCATAATTTAACCTTTCTTTTAAAATATATCGACTATTTTATTTGGTCCTTTCAGAGCCTAGAGCACATACAAAATCTGTAAATATACAATAACTTGTTTGAAAATCCTCAATCACTGGTGTTATCGAGGAGGTTTGAGAATTGTAACCCTTCCCCGACTCCTCTTTAAATTGATTTTGTTTAATACATGGGTTCACTAAAACGGCTCGATTACAATATCAATTCTTTGTTGTGTACACACCAGTTTATGTATAGTATAATAGTATATAGTATATTGTAGGTACATTACCTTATCGATAAATCCTATCCACGCTAGTTTCTCCAACTATATTATTGCATTTAGTAGAAACAAATATACATTTCCATTATTTCTATATCATAACAATTTTAATGATATCTATATTCAAATTTATAGCAGAATAATTTTTTTTTCAATTGTTGTTGTATAAATAATTTTAGTACAATAAAAATTCTTACAACCTATATAAAATATACAATAGTAAAATCAATGTATTTTATTTTTATTTATAAACAATGATATATACCTATATAATACATGTTTTATAAAATTAAAATCAAAAACTATTCAATATTATAATATATATATATATATATATATATATATATATAACATAAATATAGGCATACAAATTAACTGTATAAGTATATAAACTATATTATAATATATAAGTGTAATAATTATGATGTTTATTTTTATATTTTATTTTAAAAACTGCACCTTAGCACAGAGATGTTAATGATGTACGATATGAATATTGTATATAAATATAAAACAAAATATTTATACTGAGTTGTATAAAATACTAAATTATTCATATTGAAAACCAGATCAATTCATGTTTGACATATAAACAAAATGTATACCATACCTACTGGCTATACAAATATTGAATATAATTAATTTTACATTAAAATTAAACATTTCAAATCAGCTTGTTTGTTTATTCAAATTTTAAAAGTTAAAATCAATTTTGTTAAAATAAGATTGTAACTAAAAAATGTATAAGCTATAAAATATTCAATTATTACATTTTAATAGAGATAATATTTAAGTATTATTCTATTTTAAACATTAAAAAAAAAATATATATATATATAAAATAATTGGTAGAATACATGGGTTTTTTTTATTAAATTTAAATTAAAACCAAACATAATAAGTAATTTTGAAATGTATGTGTTCTTCAGTGTTTTAAAACATAGTATTTATTCTTCTTGAATACCAATAATCTGTGAATAAAAAATAAAATGTTTTATTATAATACAATATGCAACATAATAAACATTATTAAGCACAAAACCTTATATTATTATAATGTAACAAAACTATTTTTATTTAAAATAAAACTATACACTGCCCATATTAATCAGTTTAAAAATAACTAGATTGATTAGGTTTAAATTATTTAGATCAATTAAAATTGTTTATTTAAAATAAAACTAATAAAAGTATACCTAATATAAATAATATATAATTTTTATATTTTTTTTTACTTAATAGCCATTAGTATTAAACTATGATAACTCAACAATTATAAAATAAATAATATTTATTATATTCAAATTTTTAAATATTATTTTTAAAAAAAATTAAAGTAGTAATTTTCAAAAATGTAGAATATTCTACATACCAGTATACAATTAATAATAATAAAAAAATTAAATAAGTTGAGTGACAAACTAATGGATAACATTTTGAAACCTAAGACTTGTATTAAAAAAATATAAATATTTACATTCACTGGTGTTTCTGAGGGGGCTACTTTCATTGTTTTTTTCCTACTGTGTGCATATTAAATTCTAATTTGTACAAAGGCTGCAGTAAAAGTCTAAAATGTTGTATACCCATGGCATCAACATACCAAACTTATGAGGAATCCAAGAAAAGGCTTAAGTAATATCAAAAGAACCGAATGAATTCGCTAATAAAGTAAAAAATAGGGATGAGCATGCTTGAGGAATTACCTATATATATATAGGTAGGCCAGGTTCTAAGCCTAAGTATATAAAAAGCTCATAATGCTATCAGATTAAAATTATATTAAATGGTAATTTATAATTTTTATAGAACAAAAACATTAAATTTTAAAACGTAAAAAAATGTAGTTAGCCAAAAATATATTAAAACATCAAACAAGGAAATAATGGGACTTCTAGATCTTGATCCAGGTTAGAATATTACATGAAACTAAATAATGTATATTATTATAATATACCTAACAATTTACTTTTATTAATAATTAATTAAATTTATTAAATTTCATAAAATAAATAGTGCTCCCGAGATAAATTATTATTGCTGTATATTGATATTTTAAGCATTTTTCCAATTTTACACAAGACTAAACTAACTATGAGTTAAGAGGATACTGCATGCATATATATTATCTCCATTTTAAAAACAAACAACATAGCAAATTTTTGTACAAAAGAGTCCTTGATCCTTGTGTTAATTATTTAAATTTTAAATAAATTGGCCTATTATCTAATTTTAAAGTAAAAATATTATAGAGATAACATATGACAACTATGATATCCTTATAAAATTATAAACAAAATATAAAGTATTTGAAGAAATATAAAGTTTTTATTATTTCATACATTTTGTAATTTTTGGACAATACATTTTCAAAACATATTTCATTTATAAATATAGAGATTATTTTGTACATTAGAAACATATTGAGATACAATTTAAGTTAAAATTGAATGGTAAATTGGAAACGTATTAATGCGGTTATTATTACTTAAACTAATTCATTGAGTTCTTTATATTTTTTACAACAAAATGTTGACCATTTCATTAAATATTAGTTAAATACATTAGTTATATGAAAGTTTATAAAGTTATAGCAAAAATTTCATACAAATTCATGAAATCAATAAATTAAATTTACAAAATATTATCAATACAAAATAAGTATGAAATAACTTTTAAGAACATTATAAGTCTCACATGTAAATATATAAAGATATTTCTGCTCATTAGTACTTATTATGTATTAAATATATATTACAAATTTAACTCATTGCTATATAAAAAAAATTGGTTATATTTACCTTCTTCATATGTATGTATAAGTAGATGGTGGTATGATAAAAGATTTATGCAACATAATTGTAAGTATTTCGGTCTTCTGGTGTGCGTGCTAAGTACTCTCTTTCGATTAAGCATTCAATGCGTTTCTTAATAAGAACAGGCGAAGGCATAAACCTAGATCTTAATTGTTCTGTTACCTCCATGATAAGTGTATTATGAGTTAATTTTTTACGAGCCTTCATAATGCGTACAAGTGCTGCTTCTATTTCATGTTTTCGATCTTCTTCTACTTTGTCTTTAGTCTTCTTACGCTCTGGCTCGTTTTCTCCTTTGGTAGTAATTGACTGGATTTTAACACGGTACAATTTTGAAGTATATGACTCGTTAACAGAAAACTCATGATGTGGTTCAATTTCTTTTGTTTTGGGGCTCTTCAACAACACCCTTTGCGATGGCTTTCCCATTGCTAAAGATTGTAATGCCCTAGTTAAGTCTTTTTCATTGATGTCAGTTTCATTCATTATCATTTCCATTGTCATCTTTTCATAACTATTAAACAACATCAATATTGCCATTTGATAAGTTGATACTTGAAAAATATGCTTACGCACAGATGAATTAGAATTGTTCATGCTAGTACCAGAAGTAGAAGATGTTGATACAACAGTACTACCACTTCCATTTGAACTTATTACAGATGTTGCACTATTCTCTCTACGGTTGTCATTAAAAATAGCAGTTAAATCTGCAGAACCTAATTGTGGCTGAAGTCGAAGTTGCCTACCATTATGTTTGCTAAGATAAAAAGTTCTAAATTCTTCATACGCCAAACGTGCTATGCTTGGAACATTGCACTTTGGAGTAGTTGTTGGTAATGGCCAAAATCCAGTAGTTAGCACACGAACTGATAAATCAATATTGTTGCAATTAGATGATGGCGAATTAGATAGATACAGTTTAAATGATTCCATAATGGTGTTTGACAAAGACATGTCTTTAAACATACCTTCTAGTTTGGAAGTAAATTGGCATCCACATTCAGTTTTTAATTTTGAGATCATATTTTTCTCATTATCATCACTTACAGATTTATTCAACAACAATCTTTTAGCTAAATGTTGTTTGTAATAAGTTTCAAAAACGTCTTTATCCTGTAGAAATCGGAACAATACCATGGCTTTATCAAGCACAGGTTCTAGATCATTTTCATCAATACCGCGCACTCCTTTTTTTAATTTATCATCAATAAATAATGACATATATTCAGGAGACTTTGAATTAAGATTAAGGAAATGTTCAAAATCTGAAGATATTGTTTGTTTGAACATTTTATCACTTCCAAATGAATTATACAAAAAATAATCCAATTTGTCTTTGAGATCTAATAAGCTTTGTACATATGTGACGGGATTTAAATCAGTCTCGTCTTCTTTGACTAATGATCGGCCTTCTTCCCTTAAATACTTACTCAAGCAATCAGACATGGTTTTTAAACCATCAGACAAATTGCTCAGTAACTTATACATACAGGCCAGATCTTTTGTTCTCTGATTCTTCAACATAAAAACAAATCCAGAGTTTTCCATTTCAACAATAGTTTTCATATGCTTTTTAATAAGCTCTTCTTCAACTACTTGAATAACACGACTTTCAGTAGAAACATCGAGATAGTTTTTAGCTCGTTCAGCTTCTTCATTTATCCGAGATTCAGCTTTTTTAATATAAATAGAAGCACTATTTTCAGCCAAAAGCATTTGACTTTCAACATTATAAAATTCACTAGACTGAGCAAGAAACGGACATTCAAAATCTTCTTGATAAACTAACCTATTTTGTATACCTAATATCATAAGCATTTGACAGGCGTTCTTCAATGCAATACGGTCTATCACTTCACCGTTCCTTTCTTTCATCACCATGCTCAACAGTGTCTCGCGTAAGTGATCTCGTATACGGTCATGTCGTACAATTATGTCACGAAAGAGCACAAGTCCAAGATTATAAACACTGTCAACTTCGTTGTTCTTCACATACACCTTATCCATGTACATAAGAATGTCTCTAATCATAACCATAGATGTTTGGTGATCCCTCCAACACTCATCCAATGTTTGCAGAAAGTTGTTGTTTAAAGCAACAAGAACGTCCTCTCGCACCTTGGTTTCTAAATGCGCAGAAACTGTCTCCCTCATACCATTGTACAAGCGTTCACCATGCTTTAACAGTATCATAGTGTATGCGTTTCGATATAACTCTTCAAAGCTCAGGCACGAGTTATTTTTCTTATGTATTTCCTGTATGGCGTTTTTCAGCATCGCCCAGGTGGTGTCAACAAACTTCTCGTCAGTACGAGATGGGAATGCCTTGACACGCATGTTACCCCTCTTCTTTGGCACCGTACTGTTCATGATACTAGTGCGTCTCCTTCCCAGCGGGTCACTACTCATAATTGGCACAAAATCACCATCAGAGCACGATGGTCGTCTATCAAATGAAAGTGGTTGAATGTATAAAAAAACATGTCACATCAGTCTAGACACAAATAAATGATCTAGCAATACTTGATGATGGTCCTTGGAGATTTGTTGTGTACGACTAAGGGATGGGAGGGGGGTTAAAAGATTGGAGACTGAAAAAAAAAATACCCGTATATATAAGACTTCGTTCCTCCTCTTTCAGGCGATGTACTGGTGAATATCAACTATTATTTCCCGACTACAATCGCCGTAGTCAAATCGCGCAGATCGTTTAGCCGTAACCGCAGTGGACTTTTCAAGTACGGAATCTGAATGATACCGTAAGTCCAACGAAAAACTAAAACTGATGCGGCAACATAGAGCAGCACGATCAATTTCAGACACTAGGACACTTTCACATAAAATAAAACAATAATAAGTCGAAAAAAAAATCTCAAATTATCAACGCATTTAAATCATTTTATTTGACGATGTTTCAAAACATAAGAACACACTACTATCAGTATTATATTAAACACTATAAAAAATAGTGTTAGAGCATTGTATATAGCATTGTGTAGTCTACTCTACAGTCACAGTGGTAGCGAAAATAAAAAAATGTACAAATGTATAATACACAATATTAATGTCTTTTCAGACACAAATTTTTCGCTGTTCGTTAGGTTATGTTGGTTATCACAGGTCTGCCGTGGTTTTTATTCCATGAAAATTGTGGCTAAATTCGAAAATCCTCATCGTACTCGGTTACTGAGAGAAAAATATGAAAACACAAGTGTCTTACAGCGATCTGCACGTCATCTGCAACAGTCAGCTATGTTTTATGATGTCACTTAACTAAAATATCTACATATAGACCATTCATGTGGATTTAAGGAGTCCGTATTGGGGGGATACAGCTCCCACAATCCACAAATAATATTTAAGTTTTTCAAAAATTTTTTATATAATAATTATTTGAAATACTAGAACGATTTATTATTCATAAATTAATCAAGTCCGTCTATATATATTTATAGCCCGTCTCGATTCAAATATAAAAACATATTTTAAACTAATGTAACATTAATTACACTTAGAAAGTTAACATTATTTGTTTTTTTTCTTGATGTAAAATTATATTATATTCAAACATAATTAACTGTAATTTATATTTTTATTATTTTAAGTGTAGATATTAATTATTATTGTTTATTACAATAATAATATTTAAAATTAGTAGATACCGCAATACGGTACGTATCACCGTGATTGCAAATGCTTAGGTATACAATTGAGTTTTCCTTTGCTTATTTCAGCAAAATCTTAAAAAGATCAGAAAGTGGACAATACTCTGCTGTATATTAGATTTTGATTAAGTCAATAAAATGTATGTATAAAATTTTAATTCAATAATACATTGCTGCATATAATCAAATATCGTAGCGGAGACGATCTGACAGGCTATTTCGATAAGTATATTTCATGATATGTCTTTTGGTAATTGTAGCTATTAAAATAATTGATTTTACTAATAGTATTACAGAAGGTAATTTAATTTTCACAAAACATTATACTAATAATAATTATCATTGTTATAAATTTTATAACAATATACTTTATTATAAAACAGTGTGACTAAATTTATAGTACCTATATAGGTACATAAAAGTTTCAAGTACCAACGAAAAATAAACAATGTTATTCATAATCAACAAATGTAATTTAGTCAATATTTTTTTACAATAAATATCTATTAAAATTTACTTATTTTTTAGATTTTATAGTTTCACCATAAGCTACTTAAAAGAGGAACATCATACCTATAAACTTTTCTACTTTAGCAATAAAAATAGAAAATTTAATCAGCGCCGGATTAACAAGGACCTACCGTTTGAGGACTTCACCGTTTTAACTTTTAATGTTTGATTAACAAATCTTCAAAATCATAATAAATTAATTTGAAAATAAAAAATACATAATTAGTCTCTTATCTCGAAAATTAAAGTCCTAAAACTACCAACATACCTTTACAAAACTCTTGTTACCTATTTATTACAAATCACAATTCCTAATTCAGAATAGGATCCATCTTTTTAAAAATACAGCAAATATAAATAGGAGTTCCTCAAGAATCAATCTCAGGCCCAACATTATTTAATATATACATATATATGTTACGGGTAATGTTAACATTCGGATAATGTCGACATTATCCGGCTAATGTCGACATTAGCCATCCATGTTGGCTAATGTGTAATTTTTCGTTTATAAACTTGAAATATCAACATTATCCGGATAATGTTAACCTTAGCCAGTCAATTTTGGATAATGTTAAAAGTTATGTACTATTTAATTTATTTAAGTTTCATCACTGCTTGGTATATTAATTTAACGTGACCACTGACCCCAGCTTATCTTATCTTAACTTATAACTGAGTTAGTCAGTTATCTTACCGATAAAATAAACAATATATATGAACTTAATATTTATCTTAATCCCTATTTTTATACCTATGAGACGTCGCGCTTCGATCTGTTGTTAGTCTGTTTCAGTTTTCACGCGTGACAGTTTCCAGTACAGTGTTAAGTGTAATAATAAATAATAACACATTCATTCTATTCTTAAATACTATTTAAAAAAAAATCTTAAAATATAAAATAAAATTTAATATTGTATTATTAGTAGATTAGGTTATTAAAAATGAAAAATAAGCTCATTTAAATTATACTCGTATTATGTATTTTATGGTAATTAGTAATTATTGTATCTTTTTTTTTTTGCATATGGTTAATTGTATCTAAAATATATTTAATATTGCTAATAATTTAAAATGATTTCCTATCATGCATGATGCAATTTTATAGTTGTTAAGACATTATCCATAAGTCCTTGGCTAATGTCATATTAACCGGTTAATGTTAACATTAGCCGACATTTAATAATATTCATGGCGGGTAATGTTAACATATGGCTAATGTCGACATTAGCCGGATAATGTCGACATTATCCGAATGTTAACATTACCCGTGACATATATAATGACATACCAACGTCCAACACCACACAACTACAGTACTGCCAATTGACAGGCAATGTTTGCAGATGACACAGCAATAATCACACAAAATAAAAATTTTGAATCTTCAATAAAATATCTACAAGACTCCCCCTCCATAAATTATTACATTGGTTCTTGAAATGAAAACTTAAACTAAATCCTTCCAAATGCGAAACAATTTTTTTTTATTAATGTTAGTATATTCATATTATAAATCAATATTAATTCCAATAAAAAGTATTTTTTTATATAACATCTACATAGCTAGTATTATGTATTTATGTATTATAGAATACATAAATCTCTATCCGTACAAACATAAACTTGGTTGCACCTAAATTAGTTAAAATATTTAAGACAATTTATTAAGAGCGTGGAAACTATAAATCACTAAATTCAAACTATTTTAAGTTTTTGTTAGATCTGACAAGAGAAAAACTACAAGAAAAAGTATTTAACATAACATAATAATCATTACAATTTACTTGTAATTATGATAAATTGAGTAAATACAAGTAATTTTTTTTTTAACGCAACACTTATATTATGACTGTTCAATTTTTATAACACTGATTACATTATTCATTAATCAATTTAATGTTTTGTTATGATTAAATAACTAATAATTTTTTACTAGATAGAAAGTAATACACAAGGAATATCAATAAAAAAAAAAATTTGAAGATGCGGAATTTATTTACGTACTAATACATAGAAACAGAAACTTGTTTTGAAACATTGAACTAAATAATAATCATTACTTTTTTAATTCCGTATTTCTTAAGTTTTACAATTTTACTTATGTAAAAAATAATACAAGATAAGTCTATTAAATCATATTACTGTAACGGCCACCATTTGAATTTTCTTCATCAGGTTCTTCCTTTTTAACCATGTCTGGATCATAATCATCATGTGGACTATTGTAATTATCATACTCATTATTGTAATTGTCATAATTATTGTCATATTCTAAAATAAATAAAAACATTAAGTAGGTAAATAATTCAAATTATTCACAATAGGTACCTAAACACTAAACAGTAAACATAATTTTTTAATCTATTTAAATTACAATTTAGATTTTAAATAATTAATCAATTTTAAATATTGTTAATTTAAAAACAACCGTTACAAATTATATCTTAATACTTATAAATTTATAAATTATTTTAGTCTATTTAACATGTTAACTGCTATCTTATTCAGTAAATTTATTTTGGATAAAATTAATTTTTAAATAATAGCTAAAAATATTAACTAATTTGTAGATTAATTATGAAAAATTATAAATATTTAATTTTGTTTCTTGGATTAACTAAATTTAATTAATACTGAAGACAATACAATTTGTAGGATTATACACCCTCGACAAAAAAGGTAGTCAATGAATAAGAGACAAAAAGACACCTAATGTGACATTATTGAATTATATTATAGAATAAATTGAAAAATATACCTATACTAGTATCTTAAAGTGTTATATTTAAATAAAAATAAAAATTGAGAAAACAACTATCAACATTAAAGATTGAAAAAATGTTTCTACCATTTTTTAAGACACAAAAGTAAAAAAAAAAATAAAGAGTATCTACACTACATGCAAATACATCGGTATATGTATGTCTTGTTTCTACTGAATAGTTGACATAAGAATCAAAAGTTATTTTTATCATGAATACAATTGTTATAGAACAGGCTGTACCTAATATTACTATTAGATCACACGCCAACTGATTTTGATAATGTTCATATAATCGCTAATTTCGGGTAACCAGACCCCTCACATACAATACAAAAAATGCTCACGAAGTCATGGTAACATTCATGGTGTTGCACAAATCAACAGAATGACCCACAGCCATAAGACATATACATTTCAAAATACATCATTGTAAAACCAATTCATTGCTCAGAATTAAAGGCAAATAAACTTACCATCAACAGGTTCTTGTTTAATGTGAATTTTGTCATCACGTTCAGAGTTGTCTTTATCATGTTTGTCACGGCGATCTTTACTCCTGTGGAACATAAAAGTTTTAGTTTATGAAATATCTAAAAAAACTAAAATGACACTTTACTTGTCTCGGCGGTGGTGATCCCTTTCTTTGCGATCCTTCTTGCGATCACGGTCCCTAGAACGGCTACGCTTTCTTTTTCTTTCACGATCATGATCTTTATCTCTAGATTTAGAAACAGGAACCTCTTCAACTTCATCATAATCTACATCCCTAGCACGGTCTCTACTACGACGTCTCTTGCGTTCACGTGAACGTCTATAAAATAAAGTTTGAGTATATTAATAACAATTACTTATTAGCATAAATGCATTTTACAGGACACTTATTATTTAAATTTGTTATTTTATTTTATTGGTAAAAAAATAATTTTTAAAATAATGCACAACTTTTGTATTATGTGCTCCTATCTTTTAAAATTAGTTTTTACACAGTCGCCTACCCCAGGTATTTTTGCATAGCAAATTAGATGTTTTTGATTTGCAAAATAGAACTAAGCAAGAAGTGCCCATCAACAGATATATTTAAATAATAAATTATTGATAGTTAACTTCAAAATTGGAAATTTCTGAAAACTTGGTTTGAATTTCAAAACAGAAAAAAAAAATTGTAAAATAAAAAGATGCCAAATCAAATATATTTGTTCAAATTTTTCACTTAATATGATACCAATATATATATTTTATATTATACATTTATAAAACTGATTAAATATTTATTTTAGTTTTAAGATTAATTTGACTTTAAATATTATGATGATTCAGTTTTAAAATAAGTATCTAAATATGTTAGGTCTTAAATAAGATAAGTACTCCAATTATTTAGTTTTAATAAAAAATTAAGCAGTAATTTTTTAAATCAAAGACATACTGATAGCTAACTTGGGATTAAATTTTAAGATTAACACTTTGAACAATGTTAAATATTAAATTTAGAAAAAAATATTATAAAATCAAGTTTTTTGTTCAAAATAACTGTTTAAAAAGACTGTTTTATAACAAAAACAAAATGTATTATCAATTTGGTAATCAGACATTCATATCTTAATAATTTATGGTCAATAGTATTATCAATGGTTTTAATTATCATGAGTAAGTTAAAAATATATTTAATACGTACGACTTTGAACGGTGACGTTTTCTTTCACGGTCTCTACTACGAGGACGTCTTGGTTCACGTTCACGATCTCTATCTCGGTCACGATAATCACGTTCTCGATCTCTTTCAGTAGTAACACTACGTCCGGAACGACTACCAGCCATTTCACGGGCATACCTTTCTCTTTCTCGTTCATTATCTTCCCTACCTGAATGTTTCAAATTGACTTCTGGTCCACCTCGTCTTGTACCCCCTAATCCACCTCCTAAATTAATAAAAATCCATAAATATAACATTACAATAATTTTTATTATCTAATAATTACAAATCAGATAAAAATAAAATTGATTTACCTAATCTTCTGGGAAGCCATCCTTTAACCGTGCGTGCTCTCTCAACATCCACCAATACTCTTCGTCCATCAATCTTTTTTCCATCAGCATGTTTATATGCAGCTATAATAAATATTATTGGGGGAAAACAATTAGACTGAACTAAGACTGTATATAAAAACCTTGCTGTCCATAAGAAAAATTGAAAATTGAATAGTACCCGTCCCAATTCAAATGAAAATGTATAACTAATTATTGAAATTCTTGAACTAAATTTGTTAATTGAAAAGTTGATAAAATAGCACAGATTGTATCTTTGAAATGTATCAGAACCAGGACTTACCAACCTCATAAAAACAAAAATGTAAATCTCATAGAAAAAATTAGAAAATAATCAAATATTTAAGTACCTACCAATTATACTTATTTGCTATTCCCAGATTGTTTTTATAGTGTAGTTTGTAATGCCAAGTGAATCCAAAATTTGTCGATTTTTTTTTTTTTTTACTTTACCTGGGACGCCAATACTTACACATGGGCGCAAAATTATTTTATTACCCAGTAAAATTAAGAATAAGAAGAAAGTGTAAGTGAAATAAAAATATCATGTTTTCTTCCACCAATATCACATTATCTTACCTTTGCATATATTCATGCTCGAAAGAATAAAGTAAAATATATTATACTATTATTTAAACAAAAAACATTACAGTTTACCATATGCTGTAATGTTACTAACATACAGTTTACCATATTCTGTAATATCCCCAAGTTGTGTAATGTCCCATAAGTTGTTTTATTTTTTTGTATATTAACTAATGTAAGTTAAAAAAAAAAGTAAATAACACTTGTTTACCAATTAATACGGGTTATTGAAATAACTACTAAGTAATGTACATTTAAGAATGCATTGTACTTGAGAAAATTTTTGGAAACTGAAATGATGGGTTAATTGATTTTGTAATTTGTATGTTGGGCTTACCACACATACAAACCTATTATCAACAAAGTCGTCTACGTATAATCACAGGGTCATTAAAGAAGCTCCAATCAGCGAGCTCTTCACAGTTCACTGCATCAAGAACAAAATACAATTATTAAAACTGTACCAGAATGTTTTTTTTTTAAATTTTGAATTTTAAAGATCATTGTTTTTAAGAACGCGCAAGGGTTAATATAAAACAAATATTTAAAAAATAATTATTCAAAACTGGCGAGTATTTAGATCTTGAAATTTTTCAGAATAATTTTTAGTTAAATTGATTGTACTAATCCATACATATTTTGAAATTTTTATTCACTAATTAAAAATGACTCCAGAATGTTTTTTAAAACTCCCAGTTAACATTACAAAATTCACAACAAATAGTTTATCTGTTTGTACATAGGTTGTTATAATGTTAAGAAAAGTTGCATTTTTATAAAAAGTAAATTAAAATTAGTGGAATAAAAATTTTTTAATAGTAATGAAATTAGAAATTAAATGCCCAGATAAATAGGTTGAAAATCAACAAACAAATTTCAAAAATATTCATAGGTCAGTAAAATCAATTTTGATAGATTTTAACATCAACAATCGCCATTTGAGACCACCAGGTCAATTTGTGAAAATCAAAAATAATCTAAATATTAATTACTTACAATGCATATCACGTTCATATTCGTACTCAATGAAAGCATACCCTCTCGGTTTACCATCAATCTTATTATGTGTGACAACAATCTATATAAATGAAATACAAGAGTAATTTAACATCAAATACAAAATGTTTAAATAAAATAATTTCAATAAATTACCTTTTTTATAGGACCATAAAGTTCAAATTCTCTTCGTAATTTTGATTCAGATGTATCATAATTCTGAAATAAGCAATTGAATTAAAAACAATTATACAATATGAACATATATGTATAATGTATATCTACCACTCATTAAAATTAAATGGGTAGGCAGTTTTATATTTATCAAATACAATTTTAAAATATAGAAATCTCTAAATGTATTAGAGTAATGTATAAGACTAACATTTAAATGCAACAGTATATTTTTTTTGTAACTTCTTATTATTGCTTTTAGAAGTAATGTCCACGAATCACCTCATGATAAGATAAACAGAGGTAATTTTACTTTGCATATTTTGGACAAAATGCATATTATTGCATATTTAGAATACAATTAATATTATTGTATATTTAAACTATAAAAACGCAAAAAAAAAATGCATATTTTATGGAATATTTTGTTACTAAACATTTATATAATGCAACAGTATGTATTGGCGCTGTTCAAAAATAGCTATATTAAGGTCTAATAAAAGACCATCCAGTTTTAAAAATTTTAAATGACATGTAATTGTTTTATGTAATACATTTAAATAGCATGAATAGCTAAGAATATTATTTATTAATTTTAAGACGTTTTGTTTTAAGTGTATATTTCATATTTTTGACTTATATAATATTAATTGCACATTTTTAGTAAAGCAAATGCATATTTTACAATTTTTTTATTGCACATAAATCCTAGCCCTAGTAATAAGCTAAATTTCTGGATGTTTTGGTATTAAACTGGTTATAACTGAATTGGTAAAATTAATTGTATGATCTATTAATGCACTATAAAACTTGTTTTAATCAAAAAATATAAATAATAATAGGCATTAATAAAGCATGGTATATAATACTTATTTAATTTATAAATATAAAATATGATTTTTTGGCTACAGTACTTAGTATAGTGTTAAATTGATCTTTGGCATGTTATTTTTGTGCTTTAGTTAGTTAATGAAAAAAACAACTGTTAATCTATATTTAGTAACAAAAAATCAACAGTAAATTATTTATTAAGTACTTTAAATTTTCAAATTATATTTAATGATTTTTATACTTCTAATTAGGAATAAAATATATTATTTTTATTGTATGATTTAAATTTAATAAGTATTAAATTATATTTCTTAGAATTAGAAATTGGTTATTTCAATTATAATTGTGTATAGAGAACGAACTAAAACCAAGTAGTATAATAATAATATACAATCTGTACACAGTAGAAAATTACTTACAATTCTAGCAACAAATAATGTTTTGAATGGATCTGTTGTAGCATTTGCAACTGAATGTGGTTCCCCTAAAATAGATTAAGAACAAATGTTGATTCATATTTTAAATATTTTGTATAAACAAAGAAGGCATTAATCCTATGCTTACATAAAGCAATTTCTTGCTCTAACTTGTATGCCACCTGTTCAGCCTTCTCACGGCGACGGCGCTCAAGTCGTTCTTCTCGGGTTTCAATTTTTGTAGGAGGAGGAGTGTCTTCAGGGTCCTTAGGAAAAACAAAATTACAAAATTAGAATGGGAAAGTAAAAAAAAAAAAAAAAAAAAAAACACTGGTAAGACTTAATCCCAATGCAAAATTTTGCCATACTCACTTCGAACAAATCCATAAAACTCCCAACGCCAAGATAGCCACGGGTTTTCTTTTCGTGTGGTAATTTGGCAACCGGCGGTAAGTAAGGGATAGGGTCCCTCGGCGCAAAAAGCGCCAGCAAATTGGGCGGCAGAAATTGAGTCATCGTATTAAGTTCCAATTACTTGTGGTTCAACGAATAACTTCAATGGTTATCGGCGATTAATCGCCAAAGCAAGCCATTGGTGTAAGAACCGAACGACAAAAATATAAGATCAACAATTATTTACGAGTTGTTATTACTAACTAGTCAGGCCGTTTCCGTCAATGAAACATCGATAATCACTCATACACTATCACAAAAAACACACAGTAGATTATTACTTTGAGCATACAAAGTATTCACATGTAATAGAGTACACAGACAGAATAACGGAACACTCAACACATTAAGATTAAATGGTTAACATTGAATGACGAGTAAAACGAGTAACAACGGCACTGAAGAACTAAAGTCTACGAAAACCAACTATTTAGATATAACTATACGCAGTAGTGAAGTACACACAACGCTATTAAAAACATAAATGGTCGACCATTTTAATCAAAAGTCATGGAACAAAAAAACTAATAAACACAAACTGTACATCAGATCACTATATTTTGTTCCACAATTTCTTTCCTAAATCAACTTGTTCCAATTTATTTATTTCCGAATTTTATATTTTTCCAATTTACATTTGTTCCAAAGCATAAATTTGTCGAAAGAAATTTGTACTGATGGAATATTTCTTCCAATTATATTTACGTACACCTTAGTTTCAATGAATGTTTATTCTATAATTTATTTGTTCCACGGGAATTGTTAATTAGTTGTATAAAATATTTGAAACGTGTTCTTTCGCACACACAAATATTTAGGTATAATAATTAATAAATATTTATCAAATTATCATACATATCTGTGTTCGCACATGATAGGTTTTGCTTACTTGAATTTAATTGATTAAAGATTAATAAAATAATAAATGTGCGGGAAAATATTTGAACTACCTACATGTAGTTTTCTTATAAGTTGAACTTAAACAAAAAAAAAAAAAAACAATTTTTTTAAAAGTGTTTGAATTTTAATCTTTAATAAAAATCACGAAGACTTAACATACAATATTCTTCATAAATTTCTCTTACAACATTCTTAAAAAAATTAATATACCTAATGTACACAAAATGTCTACCTATTTGTTAAAAATAATTTTTGTAACAATCGATGTTATTTAAAAAATATTTGTAAGAATAAATAAATAAATTGACTAATAAATCAGTGCACCAAGTACAAAACTGTTGATAAAGTTATTATTGAGGTATGTTATAATTTTAAAAATTAAGTTTTTAAATATTGATGACTTCAAAGTAAGGGTCAAAAAAGTTTCAAATTTTGTAATTATTAGATTTTGTTTTAAGTATAGATTTGTGTTAATCCTTAATCTTGTATATAGAGTTTAAAGAATGACTACATTTTTAAGCTTCAGTTAAGGTTTTTTGAATTATTAAAAGATTATAATTTTTTTTTTTTTTTTAATATCATCAGAATTTAAACATAACATTATGTTTGCATGAAAATATTCATTTACCTAACTAAAACTTAAAAGTCAATTTAATTTATACGATTAGAAGATATCGATATTAATTTTAACATTTTCGATTAAATATTTTTTTTCAATTCGTCAATTTTGTTTTGTGAATACCTACTTAGTTTTAAATTCTTAGGTTACAATTATAATTTGATTTTAGAAATATAAAAATAGAATTTTTAACTTTCAGTTGGTTTTCACTAAATATGTTTCGAGCTTCGTATTTTATAGGTACCTATCTATTTCAAATATTTCAATTTTAATTTTTCATTCTTTTGAAATTATCATTAATAATAATTGATATAATCAAAAAATAATAGAAAAAAAATAAAATGGCGAACATTATTTACGTCTTCCAGTTGATAACTTGAAATTTCACAATTTTTAAGACATTTAAGTATAGGTATGCACTTTTATCATAAACGACATAAACTAATGCCTGGTTGCACGAACGTTCATTAAATATTTAATGAATCAATAGCGCGTTTTTGAATGAGTTATAAGTTATTTATCCACTTAAAATATATTAAGCGATCAATAGCACGATTAAATCATGAAACATTTGATCATCGGTTAATTAAACTAAATATTAATGTCTAATGATTCTCTTACAGATTATTAAATTATAGTCAGACATTAAACTTATCATTCTGATTTAATATCTATTCAAATTCGAACAGCTAAAAAGCTGCCATTACATTTTTCGAGTTTAAACTTCAATACAATTTTTGATATTATGTTTAAAATCAATATATTTTTATTCAATTGTTTGTGAAAGCTTGCACGGGTGCAAGGTACCACTCAGCTCAATAAAAATAAATAATGATTCGATGAATCCATTATTTAAATAAATTTAAAAAATGGTTTTAGGCAACCCGGCATACATTTTTAAGCAGTTAATAAAAAAATTAAATTTGATCTATGTCATATTGTGTGAGACTGCATCACTGCGAGTATTTATTACGCTACTTGGGTACTATAAAGTATAAACACTTCAACTTGAATCTCAGTTTTAATATTTTTTTTTAAATTTCAAATTATTTCTTCACTCGAGTAATTAATTTTAGGTTTGAAACTTTGAAATAAAAAACGTATTTGACATTCAGATTCTTGACCATGTATCTACATAGATAATAGAAGAATCATAAACACAATACACGATTCAAGTCGTTTTAAGATAATTTTATTATATCTTTATAATACGACCATGAATAGTTCATATACAGGCCATATTATTATCAAATAAGACAACAATAAAAATAAGTTTAAATTATAGAAATTATTAAATTATGATTTATAATATAAGAAGTCTATAACTCTGAGGAACCTCCAAAAATTCAAACCTTTATAAATTTTAAATGTTTATCTTTATGTCACTAAACCCTTCTATTTTTCTATAGTGTAGTAATATGTCAGTAATCGTATTCTACATCATGACGTCAACATACTAACAATATCCGCATTTGATTCCAATCATTATAATACCTATATTTCATAAAAACTCCTTCGACCACATAAATCCCTTCATACCCACTCATCTCTCGTATAGCATCTGACGACCTTCTCCGTCGCCTCAAACATAAATGTCTACATAATCTATAAAAACTTACTCCTCCAAGTTTATAAATAGGAAATAATGTCGCTTCCGTCACGTATTCCAGTCTAGTACAAATTTTTAACTTATTTACTTAGGTAGGTATTGTATTTTTTCGTATACACTACTAAGTGGTAAGTGGTAAGGCACCCACTTGCTGCTTAATTATCAATCGTGTAAGTGGGCATAAATATTTTAGACATTATATTTAAATTTTATTTTTTTTCTTGAGTGATTTTCTTTAAACAGGACTCTTTGTTAACAGTCGACTCAATCGGGAATTAATTATTATTGTTTATTAATTATTATTTATTACCTATAGGCTATATAGCCGTATTGCTTGTAGTTTTTGTGAATTAGAGATTTTAGTATAAATACGACGACAGATGATTAACCTAATCAGTAATCACCTAAATTACAGAATACATTTAATTTCATCTATTCAACATTCATATTATGAATTTATTTTTATTAAAATTTAAATTGTGTATCAGATAACGGATATAGATAATAAATAATGTTTGATAATCATAGCCGTGATACGAGCTTTTGAGGTTATGTTTGAAACTAACGTAATGACGATTAAATATTTTGATTTTTGATCAACTAATAACAATAAAATTTGTTTTACTAACAGTATTCTCTCAAGTCAAAATATTTTCAGGAGTCAATTACTACTTAAAAGTAAAACTTTTTACCATGGATATTAAACATAATAACTGGATTCCTGGAAACTTTAAGAGTGTCCCCAATACTGGACATACAGGTTTGTTGAAATTATATTTTCCTATATCTAAATCATAGTTTTTAATTTGATCGACTTAAAAATGCAAATAGTTTCAAAATTACTTTAAGATACTGAAGTAAATAAAAAACCAAGTTTGTTTGTGTTGAGATTTTTTTTGAACGTAAATGATTATCAAATGTGTTGCAATGTTAAGTGCAACTACCAATTAATTGTTCTCTGGAAACATTAAAAATATGATTTTTGATGTTTGTAATTAAAATATAGTGACTATAATGTAATTATTTATTTGATTTGTAAAAAAAATAATTATAAAATATAAGCAGTCCAATTAATTTGAGTGATGTAACAATGTATCTTTACTATTCCTAGTTTTAATACCATAAATGTATGAGTACCTATTAAAATTTTGTGCTAATTTCAAGCCCGGATTAAGATGATTTTAGGCCCATAATCTTAATCTAAATATTGATAACCCACAAATAATTATATTTTAAAGACAAAAAATAAACATACTATCCACCAGGAATCCACTATTATTTGATATCTGTTGTGGGCCTTGGGCTAAAGTTCAGCCTTAATCCAGGTTTAACTAATTTAATGTATATCCCAATGAATCGATCAGATATCATATTTTTATTTTTAATATATTTAATTATTATAAAAAAAACAGATAAAACTATAATATGCATTTTTATCTTTTAGTTGAGAAACTTACAATTTTAAATTAAATTAAAAAATGTAAAACGTTTTTCCTCCACTAATCTGTGTTCTAATTTGATATTTGCTAGGATAATAAGAGACCACTTTATATTAATAAATATTAGATAGTTCTATCTCACTTAAGTATTACATTAATTATTTAATAAATAAGTTGTTTATCAAATAATTTATTTTTGATTTTTAGCACATGATATTGTACAACATGGTTGGACACCAATCACAACTACTACTTCGGTTCTTGGTGTTGTCTTTGACTCTGGTGTAGCTTTGGCTGCAGATACACTTACATCATATGGTTCAATGGCATGTTTCCAGAATAATCCCAGAATATTGACGGTATGATAATTTTATATGCATGTTCTCTGTTCAATAGAAGCTTATGCTGACTGTGCATTTTCATGAATTACCCTGCCTCTGAGACTGGCTTCATTTTAGCAGGGTGTCATGTAGATATGTGCAGAATCTAATTTTATTTGATGTGTTTTCTCGCTGAACAAAGTATAATGTCTTGATCATTATAAGCTAAAAGATTTATTTTATAATCTAATTATTGATTAATTGAACACGATTCTGTTGAATTAACAGGTAAATCAAAATATTATTGTAGCTGCAGCGGGTGAATATTCTGATTATCAATTTATTCGAGATGTTGTTGAAGATAAAGTGAGGACTGAAAAGAGTCTTAATGATGGAATATCAATGAAACCAAAAGCTTTACATACTTGGTTGTCTCGTGTATTGTACAACCGCAGGACTAAGATGAAGCCTCTCTGGTCCACATTCTTAGTGGCTGGAATCCAAAATGATGTTCCCTTTTTGGGTGAAATCGATAAGTTAGGAACTGCATTTATAGATGATCAAATTGCTAGTGGCTATGGTGCATATCTTGCATTACCATTGATGCGAAAAGCTATTGATGAAAAACGTGAAAAATTCAATTCTAAACTAACAAAAGATGAAGCTATCAATTTGCTTAAAAATTGCATGGAAGTATTGTATTACAGGTATTTAAACAAAGATTTTTATATGTTTCTAAATGTTAATGTTTACCTGTTGTTTTTTTTTTTATAAACATTCATTTTAATCAAATATTCATACACTTTATTAGAGATGCGAGAAGCCACGATAAATATCAAATTGGTATTATTACCAAAGATTCTGTTGAAGTACAAAATCTCGTGTTGAAGCCAAGATGGGAAATTGCCAAGCTGGTACAAGGATACGAATAAACTGTTGGAAGTCTTATATAACATACAATTTTGTCTTATCATTATTTTGAAATAAGGATCACGTTTATAAAGGGATTCATTTTTTTTTTTGCTAATAAAACATTTTCTTGGAAAATATTCTGTAAATTATTTTTTTTTTTTATAATTCTATTCAGTATATACTACAGGTCTTGATTTTTAATATAAAGTATTGAATGGTAAACAGACACTTTGTACTATTGTTTAAGTTGCATACTGAGAACAGTATGCAACTTTATACAGTGAAATAGAATTGGAAAAAGTCAATCGCGGACACTTTGTACGGTATAAATAAACCGGGAAATATATTTTACAAGATAAAATAAGATTAAATCACAAATTGTGATGGCAATCAGTATGAGACATGAACTTGGTGACACAGCAGAATATAACCATACACTAAAATACACTATGAACCAAAACCAAACTACTAACTAAATCCAAATATTTTTAAATATGGGTGTAAATATACTATTTTAAAAATAAATAAATCAAATATTTGTGGAAGGTGTTTAAAAATGACTAATACGAGTAAAATTACTACAAACCTTTATGAAGTGGTGAGTTATAAATTATAAATCATATTATTTTCATAATATATCAGAATATGTTTGTTATAAAGTATGAATTACTTATAAAATGTACTGATCATAATTATGATCTAACTGTTAAAAATATAATATTGAAGCTGAAAAACTTTGTACTAATATCAAAAGCCGACCTATTAATAGTAGAGAATCTGTTAACGACCTGTGTTTTGTAATGACAAATTATGTATACATTTTTTCTACCTGAATTAGTACTAATTGTACGCTAGATTGATTGTTGTTACTGCTTAAAATAGTATGAATTGTTGGTGGTTTTAATTTTTTTTTTGGTGAACCTACAAAGTATCTCACAACCTATTAAATACTAAAACCAAATAAACGTAATAGCTAAAGATAAGTTTGGATTAAATCAATGAGGTACCGAGTTAGGAGTTCCTTTAATTCATGCTAAAACTAAAAATTCTAAAAGAAATAAAGCATAATTTTTCTTTAAAGACATTTGAATTTCAAATTTGGATAAAGAACCACAATTTTTTATCATTAACTTATTTATACTGTATTCAGTAATATTGACTAAAATACCTTTTGTACAGCAGAGCAGTATTCACTTGCTCATTATTGTTTTGTTCCAATTTGCTAACAGAAACCAATTTTTAAGTTGAAAATTAAACCATTTTTATTGACCCCAAAAGGTGATAACGAACATAAAAATAAAAAACACACTACTGTCAAATGAATACATTAATTCTCCGCTCAAAATCAAAAATTAAAATTCAATAAATATTAAAACATTATTTTTTATTTTAAAATTAGTGATTATATATTTAAGATAATGGCAATACGCCACATGATAGGAGTTCATACATTAATCTCACAAAATATATGCTTAATTTAACTAGACATAATAGCTGTTAAAAATAATGAATAAAATAAATAACTTACAAATAATTAAAATTAAAGTATATTTAAAAAAAATTATGTTTCTCTGATAATCAAAATAATGATAATAATATAATATAGATTATTATGGAATCGATTATATTATAAAAAACAATGACAGTGGTAGATATTCAATATCACTGATGAAAAAATAGAAGAAAGAATTGAATGAAGTTTTTTTAATTTTTAACTATCAGTGAAAAATAACAATAATAACAAATTGAAAAATCTACTCAATAACATTTAATTGAGAATAGTATGACGATCATAGATATTTTTTCTTTGTTCTTTCACCTGTTTTTTCCATTTGTCTTGTTGATGTCCAAATCTGTTGAGGACATTACTACTGTTAGCTACAGAAACCATTGGATCGCTTCCTCCCCTTGCATTTAATGAAACAGCTGGTGGAACATCATCCTATATTCCAAGATAATTGGTAAAAAAATGTTTATTTGTTAATGTTAATATAAATAAATTAAAAATATATGCACTTAATAATTTAAATGAGAAAATTGATACAAACACATGCACTAAATTATTTAAAAACAAAATTTAATAATTATTTTGAACTCAGTATTTGCAGCATAATATTCAACATTTTGTCATTAATATTTTTATAATAGGGATTGAGTGGCCCATATTGTGCAATGAACACATCTATTTTATCCAGAAGTGAACATAAGTAGCAATATCAAGCACACTGATCATGATGACTAACTTAAATTTTATTTATAATATTGATTTATCATTTGACAAGCAAGGCAATATAATTATAGTGATAAAAAATCTGGTGTATTAATCTAATGACAGAAGAAAACAAATTAAGCACAACAATACAAAACTCAAGTATGTCCAACAACAAAAATATTTACTGTGTAAACCATATCTTTTGATGCATTTTTGTAATTTTTCCAATTTATTTTGAAATGACCATGTCAAAATACTTTTGCATATCACGGAATTGTAGGAAATAACAGTTGTTCGTTATATATTTTGTAAGAAAAATTGGGAGAGAATTGGTTGGACTTACAAAACTACCGCTATCGGACATGGTCGCCTCCAATAAAGAACATACCTCTTCGTTGGTGTGCTCTACATATGCGCCAACAAGCTTGCGTCTTCTCATCATTGGCTCCAGGCATAGCAGGAAAAACATGTACATCACCAAACACGATATCACACACAGCACAATTAATACAACTACCTAAATAATATATGTAACAATTAATAACGTGTTCAATATAAGTTGGACTAACTAGTTACTTTCATAGTTGTAGTGTTTCTACTCTCATAAGTACAAGTGCACCGCGGACATAATTCTTTTTTTGTATTATTCACTTCACCAATAATTGGTAAACTTACTCCATTACAATCACTGAAAAATTCAATAATTATTGTTAATGTCATAAATAACCTAGGTATTAACTCACTTGCTAGGAAGAACATTAGCTATAAATAATTTATTATACATTTCTGTACCATTCACTATAGTACAAACACATTTGCAACGAGCATCTTCATATGATTCAGCCTGAAAAATATGTTAGCTAATAATATGTAGAAGAAAAAATTTGGTTTATAAACATTTTTCCTAGTTATTTAGTACCTACCTATCTTATTGTATTTAAATATGTAATAGCTTGGGTGTTATATACTACATATAAATATTATAAATTAATGTTTATTTACTTCTTTATTCTCTATCATACTTGATTTATTTGTGTACATAACAGATGGAAAAAAATAATATTGTATATTATCCAAAAGTACTTTGTTAAAAAAAGTTAAACAAAACATTAATTTTCCACATTTTTTGGAAGAAATAAACAAAAAGAAAAAAAAATTAAATTTTGGATGAAAGCATAGCAGCACTTATATTTATATATTTCATATGCTATGTATTAAATTTATTTATCTATTATTTAAGTTCAATTTAATCAAATGATATAAGTAAAAGTATTATAGTATACATAACTAGGACACCTGATTAGTTGAACTATCAATTTGAATTTATAATAGAAAATTAGAACTAATGTCTATTAAAATATGATATCAAAATAGTTGATAAATTATGATAGATAGATTTTACTTATTGTGGTGTTTTTACCCTTTTTTTTTTGTTGTGATTTTTGGTACACAGTATTTATTTCACTGAATATTGATTTATTAAAAAATCAGTAATCAAAACAATTATTTGTTGTTTAATATTTTTTTCTCATAACAATAGCAAATTTTAATCATTACCTATAATTTTAAGATTTAAAATCAAAGTATGTTCATTTTTATATCTTACAAATTAGGTATAGAGAATTGACCTCTTTGTTGCTCCTAATCTTGAAGAATTGCTTACTTAAATTCAAGATAAAAATATTTACAAAATTAATAAATAAAATTCAAAGAACAAAAACCATATACCTAACATTATTAAAAGTTTAATTAATAGTGTTGTTTTTTTAACACTATTAAGATTTGTAATTTTTAAACAACTTTTGAAAATGTAAATAGATAATTAAAAATAAACTCATTTTTAGGTAATTGCTTATTTTAATACCTATTTTTAATTTTGAACATGTCCAGAGCTCTTACTAAAAGATACTATATACTTTTTACAATAATTACTATTTAATAATAAATGTAAATTTTTGTAACAGTATGTGAACTTCAATGTCTAAAATTATCATATAAAATACTTACCTTCAACGAGGTGATCAATGATAATACGCCCACTATGACAGGAATCTTAACCATTTTGCGTAAAACTATGCTAATATATGTTACGTTTAACAGTGAACGATGAAAAAAAAAGTCTTGAGCATAACAATTATTATTAAATTGTATTAATACATCGAAAATTCGATGACAGCTAAAATAATAATAGGATAACCGATGTCTTTGAACACCAACTGATGATCAATCCTGGCTGCTTAATACATCAAAAGGATTTAAGATTACGGTTAACATTTTTATTAGTTGGACGTTTTGTTAACGCGAATAATAGCGGAAAATTTATGAAATAATTAGGTTCTACTGGAACCAAATAGATAAATACTAATTATTAGTTACTATTTACTAAGTATACAATAAATTTTAACATTTAACATCCGTCATCAACAGTCGACATGTGTACGAAACTATGAAGATATCTCTGGAGTTTCGAATCTCGATATTTGTATATAATTCATAGTAGTAGATTATAATAAAGAAAAACTTGTGACAAAATATTTTTAATTTTGCCATTTATCACTTCTGAATCAAAGTTTTTGATAAGGCAGTAACCACATACCATAGAGGCATAGAACATAATATTATTATTATTACGGCTATACCACAGTTCACAGACCCTATGCAATTTATTGACGGGACAATGAACAATAAAATTATAAACTTGTTTTGCCATCTAGTAATCCATAAGATTATTTTTTTTTTATAGTATTAATATTATTAATGATATTGTTTCATAATACTTAAAATAGATATAATAGAGCTATAATACCTATTACCTACCATAGAATATAGAATAGATACCTATTAGTTGTGGACTGCGGTTGTGTAGTTTCTGAACAGTCTCCAATAATTCACGCATACTTTTCCTTGACTTTGCATATTTGAAATTAATTAAGGAATATTCTTAAAAATGATATAACTGAAAGCTAAATTAAAATGAACTTATTATTATTGTTATCCATATGATTACTGTTTAATAGATTTTTAAGAATGTATTTATTTGATACGTCTTGTAGTTTTCTTGATGCTTTTTCTTCTTCATCTACGTACAGTTCTAGAAAATATTAGATAATATTAAACAAGATATTTTTACATATTTATATATTTATTATGTTTTTTTTTTTTTTTTATTATTAAAAATAAGCTTCGACAACTATGGCCATTGGCATACATTTATTATAGTATAGTATAAATAAATTTTAAATTAAAAAAAAAGATAAATACCTAGGTACCTATTTAAATAATTTAATTGTGCGTATAAAAATATCACGAACAAGTAAAAAGGTGTATATAAATATGAATATACCATATCTTTTATTAATAAATAATAAAAAAATAGCTAATAAAAATTGGAGTATACTCTATTTAGGAACGAATAAGTTGTATTCAAAAATGGAAAAATTCTATTCTCCAAAAACATTAATATTATGATGTTATAAATATTATAGTTGAATTGATATAGGCGTTATAGCTATAATACTTTTTATACTAGTGTATGAGGAAGATTGAGCAATTTTTGAATTCAAAAGTTATTGACTTTCTTTTTTATTGTAGAGACGTAGAGTAGTAAAAATTATCGTAAAATAGCTAAAATATTTTTAAAGATTGTGTATTGCAAGAAAAATTAATAAAAAAATTCCATAGTTAGTGTAGTAAAGTTTTTAACTATAGAGAAGGCTACTAGTAAAAAGCCGCTTGGAAGATTATTTTAAAAAGATTCATCCAGATTTACCATGGACGTACATGCCTCCAACCCCATCCAATCAAAATGTTGGCATTTTTTTAAAGTCTACATTAAGCAGTCGATTGGCAAAAATTTGTAAGAATATTATTACAGTTTGCAAGACATTAGTTTAATCATAAATCAAAAAAAAAGTTGTAAGTTAAAACTAAGAATATTAGGTATCTAAAGCACTTTATAGGTGCAAAAAATTACATCACATATATTATTAATTATTATATTATGATTTTCGTATTACCCGTTTTACCAATACAATGTATTCCATTATTGTAATAAACATACACTAGTACAGTAGTACAACATTCCTGATGGGTAATGGATGTAGAATGTTACCAAAATTCAAAATCTTAAAAATGGTTCACTTTCAACAGCTATTTAATAAAATTGGTTTATTTATCAAAAGTACCCGAGAATTGGGTAATGATTTTTTTTTTCTAAAAGGATATATAATATTAAGGTTACTATATTTTAATAAAATAATAATATTGTTTTAAATTATATATTATTTAATTTATTTTATGATTTTGATATCTTTATAAATGTATTAACATTAGAATATACAATAGCATATGAAAATATTGTATTTATTCATTCACTATAAATGCCTTGCTTACATAAAATTGACAAATTTAGTACTAAATTAATATAAATGTATTTAATATGAATAATAAATCTGTTTGAGGTCCAATATAATTCACATAATAAAATAAAATTATATATCTATAGTTAAAAATGTAAATTTAAAAAATAAATATGTTTATTATAAATTAAAGTATCATTTGTTTAAAAATTAAACAGTAATATAATAGTTTACACATATCAACAAAGACAACTATAACTTAAAAATAATCAACATTAAATATATTACATAATATAACATAGAACATAGGTAACATGAAAAATATATCACAGGCAATATAATTATAAGAATAAATTGTACCTATTTATCAAATATTTAATATACAAACAAGTATGTATAAGTTATATTTAATAGTATGAATAAGCTTTGATTAGCAACAAAACTTACTAATTTTCAGATCTATAACTAAAATATAAGATTAATTTTAAAATAATATTTTTCTCTACCTATAATATTTTTTATAAATTTTAAGATATACTATAAGTAAGAGTAATGTATTTAAATAATAATGTTAAATGTGCATATTATTATCATATTAGTCAATATAAAACATATTTATTGAAAAATCATTGTTTATCCATTATAATTATAACTTTAGTAGTAACTCACGAAAACAATAATTATTTAATTTTCTTATAAAATACAATTACTATTAAATAATAAGAGGAATGTATTTAAAATTGTAGGTTTAACTAATGATTGAGTCATTAATGACTTTATACATAAAGTTATATTGAAATTAAAAATATATATCATAAAATATACAGATAAGTGACTTTTAAGTTTAGTGTAAATATAACTATACACTAATTTTACTTTTTCGAATACACTTTGTGACTAACACATTTTCAGACTTGGAACTTAATTAAGATTCATTTATGATAATATTATCATAATCTAGTTCTGGAATGTCAGTTGAAAATTCTGTTGTAGTTGACAACAAAAATTGATTTAATGTTCTTTCAGTGCATTCAGCAATGAACCTTAAAAATGGTCTAATGTCTCCCTTATTTGCAAATTCTAAAGTTCGATAATACCTAGAGTAGAAAAATAAATTTAAAAAATAAGATATTTTAATAAATATTAAAATATTAAATTTACTTATGTCTTTCTCCTTTTGGTATAATAACTGGTGGATAACCAGCTTGCATTAAAATCATATTCATCAGCAAACGTGAAGTTCGTCCATTACCATCAGTAAATGGATGTATATGTACTAATTTGTAATGTGCCAGAGCTGCAAATCTTACGGGATGTAGTCTGAGAGTAGATTCAGAATTGAGCCATAAAGAAAAATTTTCCATTAACGTTCCAATATGAGACGGACCTGGAGGAACATGGCCACCAACAAATACCTAAGGAAGTTAATATCAATAAAAACTTGTTAATAAAATACTAATAGTGTTATACATACTTGCGTTTGACGAAAAACTCCACTTTCTAAAGGATCAACAAATCCCATTACTCGTTTATGAATTTCCAAAATATCTTCAACAGATATACTACCAAGTCGATTGATTAATGTTGCATTTATATATTTAAGAGCTGCTTCTAGACCTATTATCTCATTGTGTTCAGCAATACTTCTACCACCAATGGCCATTCTAGTTTCTAAAATAGATCTAGTTTCTGATAAAGACATTCTATTTCCTTCAATGCCAACAGTATGATAAATGTGCTAAAAAAATATCAGAAATTAAATAAGTTTTTTTTTTTTTAATTGTTTAAGTTTTAAATTTTAATGGTTCTATTTTCTAGAGAAATATACATGCGATCATAATTACATTATTATGAATAAATGTAAAATAAAAACATAAATAAATAATAGTTGTAAGTTATAACAAACATTAAAATTTTAAATATCTGTAATTAACTATGCTATATTACTATACTATTTTTATCATTATAATTGTTTAAGTTTTTTTTTAAATTCTTAAATCACAGTATATATTATTTTTATATTCCAAAGAAAATAATTTAGGGATTTTGGTATACAAATATTGGTTATTAAATCAGCAGTTAACTTATTAAACATTTTTAAATTTAAAATAAATATAGTCATACATCAGAAATAAACTATTGATTCAATATTTGATTTTTATACATTGAAATACTCAAAAAAATATTTTACTTCAAAAAATAAAATAAAAATGTATGTCAATTACAGATGTATAGGTGTATTTTTCCTATTGCATCTTAAAAGTATTGCAAAGATACATTGATATTTTAAAGCAAACATTTTTATTTATATTTAATGAATGATAGTACCTAACAACATACTTAACATACCTATACAGTATACAATTATTTTTACATTCATTATGAAATTCACAATCTATACAATAAATAAGTATATATGATGGTAATAATTAAAATATATTCATTATATATACAAAAACATATTTTTTTTAAAAAAGATGTTTGTATAATTTAATATAGAATAAAAATAATTGACATTTTCATAGAAAAATTTATTTAAAGCATTATTTGATGTATAAAAAGAGCCTTAGTAAATAGACAAAATAAAAAATAATATTGGGCTGTATTAAAAAATTATAATTTAAATAATTTCTATGTTTAACCTGAAAATATGCTTCTTTTTTTGCTCTTCTAAAGGCCATATTAGAATCTGAAATTAAAGCCATTTTATCTCTTTTTTCATCAATACGCTTAAGCTGTTGCCAATCTAAATCATCAACAATAATTTGAGTTCTCTTACGATTGATTAATGCTTCTTTATGTTTTGGACTATATATAAGTGCCTGTTAAAAAATATTTTGATTAAATTTAAAGGTCTAAGATAATTTTCATCAACAAACCTGATAATACATCTGATCGGCTGTTAAAATGTCATTTCGAAGTGTTTCAATAAGTTCACCATAACCATTTAACAAATCAGGATTTTTCGGAGCAAGAGCAATACCATGTTCGATAAGTTTCAATGCTTTTTCACCTTTACCCATTGATTTCATTTCGTTGGCAGCAATCAGTGACATTAATGCTTCCAAATTATCTTGATCAGCTATACAATATAGATTCATTGAAAATATACATAAAAAAACAAAATGAATCATTATTTTAACTTACACACAACATGCACATCTGTTTCTCTGATGATTAGTTCGTGAGCATCTTGATTTGAATCAACATATTCATGATCATCAAAATCAATAATAGAAAACGGACGATGTACAATTAGATGTCTGGTTTGATCATCAATGTATTGTATGTAGTTCCAGTATTTATTAAAAAAAATACTAGACAGAGCTCCGAACAAAAATACAATGATTACGGAATAATATTTACACATTATCCCATTAGTTTGGAATAACTTTGGAGCTAAACACCTCATGATTATTATAGAATCTTATATTTTATCAATATAATACAATAATATAAAAAACTTCACGATGGTCCTGCAATGTACACAACAGGTTTCATTCTGCTCATGATTTTCATGAGAGTTATTGGTCCAAAAAAGAGACTGTCCATACTTTGAATATGTCAAAATCGGCGTTGAATAATAAATGAACTAGGTAACATATTGTTAAAACGGTTGACTAGGAATGATACGAAATTAGATTATCTTCATTAGTGCGGTAACATAAAAAAAACAATTAACACGTATTACGTATATCGAATAAATAACTAGTGAACATATTCACAATCACGTATTAAATTATTAGAATACTTCATAACTCACAAAGGATTTTTTATTTTTTACTTGTTTTATTAAACTATTTACTATTTAATATTTATTTTCTAGTCATCAGTTGTCACTTGTTACCATGATAAAACCTTTTATCATCAATATAATAGAAATATTATTATATAGATGAATATTTATCTATGCTTCTGTGGTGGTATTTTCACACGTGCTAAGAAATTTTGTGATATCAGTATCACAGTCCACAGAATTATAATTTCATTGATACTTAATAATTTCCAAAACTTAATTTGTTTAATTTGTTTATGTTTGTGAATATTAGTACTAAATAGTAAATAAAAGTCTTCTTTATTTTTAAATTTTAATTCGCAATTGGAGAACACTATGATGTCTATTGGAAAATGCAATCAGTGGTTCGGTTGTTTTCAAAAAACGTCTGCAAAACGCTTAATAAATTCCTTATACAGTCTTTCGCCTGATTTGAAGTATTTAAATCATAGTACACAACTAAGGTGTATGTCAATCGATAACAATTCAAAGCATACAAATGAAACTGATATAAAAAAATTGTTGGAAGATGGGACAGTCCCAGAAGAGTCATCTGTCGTTGGAGACACTGAAAATTGGACGACATCCCCATACCCAAAAGGTTTACATTATATATTCAGAACTGTATTTGTCTTAATTTATTTGTTGTTTAAAACCAGGTTCATATGTACCTCACAAAAATCAGTCTCAAGCACAGCATGCTCTACGACCAAATGTTGATCCCAAGGAAACATCAATACTCTTGTTTCCCGGTCAAGGTACCCAGTTTGTGGGTATGGGAAAAAATCTGTTAGTGTTTCCTCAGGTTGTAGAGATGTTCGAAGCAGCTAGTGAAATACTGAAGTATAATCTATTAAAACTTTGTTTGGAAGGACCAAAATCTAAATTGGATCAGACCATCTATAGTCAGCCAGCCATCTTTGTGTGTTCCTTAGGTGCAGTTGAGAAACTAAAAGAAGAGCAACTTAGTGCCATTGAAAACTGTATGGCTGTTGCTGGTTATAGTATTGGAGAATTTGCTGCGCTTACATTTGCTGGATGTCTTTCCTTTGAACAAGGTATAAATTAACTATTTTTATCATAGTTGTACTTTTTCTAAAAAATTCTTCAATTTTTTCAGCTGTCAGTTTAGTAAAAGTACGCGCTGAAGCTATGCATTATGCATCAGAAATTGAACCGGGTGGAATGGCTAACATTTATATAAGGCCAGATTCTAAATTAAATTATGCCATGAAAAAAGCCAAAGATTGGTGTCTGGATAAAGGAATCGAAAAACCTATTTGTTCTATATCAAACTATTTGAATCCTGATTGTAAAGTAGTTGCTGGACATTTAGAAGTAAGAAGTATTTAAATTGGTCTTTGTAAACAAAATCCCTAGTATAAAAATTAATCTATTTTTTTTAATTTTTAAACTTTTCATATGATAATTAATAATTTAAATATTTAAATTTATTCCATTAAAGGTATCATAGCAATCATATAATAGACATTTTAGAATTATAATATAATTTAATTATATACAAAATTAGTAAAGAATATGTTTTAACTTAAATAAAAATATTCTTTTGTGATTCTGTATTGGTTTACTAATTAATGCCTTGTTAAACATGAGTATAATTAAAACAATTCAAGGATATAAAACTATAATATCCATAAAAACAAGAAAAAGTGATTGCATTTTATTCATTTAAATATTATGTTATAAAAACATAATTCTAACTTAGTAATAGTTCTTAGAACTATTTTGTTGAATGGAAGTTTGTTATGTTATCATAGTTTCACTATATTTAAAGTGTTTTTTTTTTTTTAATAATATTAAATATTCATATAATATGTTTTAAGCTTTATTAATATTTAAATTACTATTAGTTAGTTGTTAGTGTTATTAATTAAGCCATAGAGTAAATACAAGGTATGTCCAGAAAGTAAGTTCCGTTGGGCAATAAAAACATGTAAATGTGTACATTTTATTATAAATTTTATTTGAATATAAAATACATGTATTACTCTATTTTTCAACATAGTTACCACCATTATTTAAGCACTTATCATATCGAGGTACTAGTTTTTGTATCCCTTCATCATAGAAAGATGACGC
The DNA here is from genome assembly GCF_002803265.2 of Melanaphis sacchari. Classification (NCBI taxonomy): domain Eukaryota; kingdom Metazoa; phylum Arthropoda; class Insecta; order Hemiptera; family Aphididae; genus Melanaphis; species Melanaphis sacchari. Next base: position 4,958,715 of record NW_020271114.1, on the reverse strand, counting down.
CTGTGATTGTAACCATGCGCTAATAGCCTTTTTCACCTCATCATCTTCGTTGAAGTTCTGGCCACCCATAAATGATTTCATGTGTAAAAAAAGATGAAAATCACTGGGTGCCAAATCTGGACTGTAGAGCGGATGATTAAATTGTTCCCATGCAAAATCTGCAAGAAGTTGTTTTATCACATTTGCTGTGTGCGGGCGGGCATTGTAGTGCATGGGAACAATTTAATCATCCGCCCTACAGTCCAGATTTGGCACCCAGTGATTTTCATCTTTTTTTACACATGAAATCATTTATGGGTGGCCAGAACTTCAACGAAGATGATGAGGTGAAAAAGGCTATTAGCGCATGGTTACAATCACAGGCGTCATCTTTCTATGATGAAGGGATACAAAAACTAGTACCTCGATATGATAAGTGCTTAAATAATGGTGGTAACTATGTTGAAAAATAGAGTAATACATGTATTTTATATTCAAATAAAATTTATAATAAAATGTACACATTTACATGTTTTTATTGCCCAACGGAACTTACTTTCTGGACATACTGTGTATCACCTTATATTAAAATAAATAAATTTTTATACTAGGAATTTTTTTCTGCAATTACAATCTTATAATGTTGTAACTGAATATGATGTTAGTAACATAATGTATACAAAATATTTATTGATTTATTATGATTATTTTAGGCATTAAAATATTTGGAATTAAATTTAAAACAATTTAATCTTAGAAAGATGCAAAGACTAAATGTTTCTGGTGCATTTCATACGGACCTCATGCGCCCTGCTGTTGAACCATTTGCAGCTGCATTGCATAACATAAAAATAGCAGAACCTCTGATAGCCGTACATTCAAATATTGATGGAAAACGTTATCAGAACAGTGCTCAAGTTTATAGAAATTTACCTAAACAAATATATAAACCTGTTAAGTGGGAACAAACATTACACATACTGTATGAACGTCCAGTTGGGTCAAATTTCCCTGATACTTTTGAGTGTGGACCTGGCTCTACTCTCAGAAATTTATTAAAAACAGTTAATTATAAAGCTCATTCTTCTTGTAGGACTATTGATATTTAATGTACTTATTAAGTAGATAACTTTTAAGCATAAATTTATTTGTAATACAATTGTTATATATTATTACTATATTGTTATACATTATTCTTTCAGTAGCTAATATCATCCATTGTGGACTGAGACTTATAATTAAATAAACTACGATTGGTATATATTAAGATACATAGTAAAATAAAATTCTATAATTTAAAATACAAACATTGTTTTAATGCAGACTAAGGGCAATTTTTAAGATCTAAATTATTTATCTATAATTCAACTTATCAAACTTTTTATACTTTTTTCTTATAAGTTTCTAAATTATGATTTAACATTGACATATAATTTTGTTAATTCTTCCATTTTCTCAAATTAAACATGTATAATAATTTACAATCCAAAATCACTTTAGATGCATTAGTGTAATTTTGTGTTTAGGCGTGCTCAAAAATTATTTTTTGATCTGTGACTTTTGAAAAGATTTTACATATCTAACAAATTAAAGGATATTTTTGATTTCAACTATATGAGCAACTTTAAATGAATGATGTAGCAAATGAGTGACCTTGCCAGATACCTAGAAGGTAAGTTACCTTAGTACTTCAGTGTCTGGTTTTTTATTTTTATATATTTTTTATTTAGTTATACTAGATATCTATCAATTGTTTTGATTTACATCACTGAGTTCAAATTTTATATCTAAATATTTCATTAAAAAATTTTTTTTTGCTAAAATTCCAAACAAATACCTACCCTGGATCAAATTTATATGCTTACAATAATAATTTAATAAGTCTAACCAATAGATAATAGTCGTATTTTAAGTACACTTTAATAAAAGTACAAAAACTATAATAAATTAATCTCATCAGAAATAGAAAACACTACATATTCTCAAAATATGATGAAGTTTTGTAGTGTAAGATCAGTTGACCAAAAAAACCAATAACAAATCATCGAATGAATCATTTAAAATAAGTAATAACCATATTATATAACTATAATAAGTTATTATGATGTTTTATTAAATTATTATTATTATTGACATTTGAGTACATTAAGGTACGTATAAAATGTGAATTTGCAACGTTCGAAATATTCATAATATTACTTATTAGTCATTACCGACCAATTAAGAAAATACTTTTATTCAAATACTTCATAATATTACTAGGTCTAGGTATATTATGTGTACCTACCTATTTAATAATCTTAGTATTTAATGGTACAATAGGTATAATATGTGTTTTACAAATTTAATAGATATTTATATACGTATGTATAGTATATTATATAATCATATATTCATATCCAGTGGCGTAGCCAGAATTTTTGAATGGAGGGGGGGGGGGGGGGGTTACGATTTAGCTATATACCAGGGACGGACAATTCAAAATTACTCCAGGGCCACTTTTTAGAAAATCAAAAATCTAGTGGGTCAAAAAAAAAAAAAAGGTCATTCGATCGCTAATTTACTAGGTAAATAATAAAAATAATTAAATAGAAATCATTGGGAGGGGGGGTCAACACCTGGCTACACCACTGTTCATATTTACTTATGTATAATGCTTTAAAGAATAAATATTAAACAACACTATTTAATATAATAGGTACGTATTTGTATAGTCATATTGGTAGGTAGAGTTTTGTACTTTATTATATTTACTTTATAAATTATTAAATTTTGATAGATATGAAATACGAAAGCAGCTAGGCGACTGACAACATTCAAAAGTCACGCATGACTGCAAGCTGCAGCATAATAATATTGGCATTAAAATATAGTTTTATCCCCAACCTATTTAGTATATCATTATAAGTAATTGGTACTAATGGTACTTAGGTACATGATATACTTCCATACTCGCGTAATCACATACTATGTATTGTTTACCTATTTTGTATGTTATATATTTATTAAAAGTAAACCGAACAGAATTTAGGAAAATATATTCTACTGTCTACTTGTAACAATATACTTAATTTTATTAAATTAATTATTGTTCAATCGTTAATTTAATGGATCATTCAATATACATTGATTAAAAAATAATCGAATAATGAATATATTGTGTCCTAATTCTATGGAATAAAATAAATTGTTATTGTGTAGTTTTATGTGTAGAATATCTTGAGTTGTTGAGAATTATTCGGATTTCAATGGAGTAACTGATTGCATCGTGTATTTCACTATGCGGTTTGGATTAATAGAAGCTACGTACAACGACGATCCGTCTTTCGAAATTGCTATGTCATGAGGCACTTTGATAGCCTGAAAAACAAGACGCAATCAAGTAATACATAATTAAATGTTACTAAATGTTTAAATGTTTTTTATTTTGTTATAAAGTCACTGCAGCGCAATAGAGTTTACTAAGTGTACATATGATTTTTAAATTTATGACATTAAATGATTTAAACGAGACAAATTACTAAAATATTTATATACCCAATACATGTATGGTAAAAATAATAAGTAATAACCGCATTAACTTACTGCATTTTTCGATAGTGTCCAGTGATCAACAATGTTCTCGGTCATAGGGTTTATGGTAAATCCTCGTACCGGTATCAGAGGTGACGTAGGTCCGTTTACGGCGTAAATCAGGTCGCCTTTAAATTAAATTTAAAAAGTTTAAAGGATAACCCAATTATGTAATAACTAAAAGCCCAAATTTTCCACCCCTTTGCCACCAAAACACATACCGTGATTGGTTATCGCGAACACCCGTCCCAAATCTGGTTGTTGAATCGTCAACGGAGCCTGTTCTTTGCTTTCAGACGAAAGTTCGGCGCCCCTGCACACGACTCTCATATCTTCGCGGTCAGCAATACAGATGAGGTCATGTTGTTCAAGTAACGCCAAACTGTGTGGTACTTGAAGGCTTAAGAATTCTATTAACAATAAATTATAACACGTTCGTATTAAAAAAAAAAAAAAAAAACGGTAGGTAGCAGATAGGTACGACCTGTTCTGCAATTGCAAAATAGGTACTATGTATTATATAATATATTTCTATACGTCTATAAACCATGTAAAATCTATACGATTATCAATAGTGCCGCGTTAAGCTATGTTGCCGCCCCGGGGCAAATTAAAATATGCCGCCCTTACAAAAATTACAATTCAAAATTATATTCAACACACTATTAATACTAACGATTTACTTGTAACAGAATATGTTTGAGGAAAAAACGTACAGAAATAATGAAAATAGTTTATACGTACAATTATTAGAACAAGTTTTTAATTCTTATCGCCTTGTGACATATATCGGTAGACGGCGGCTTTTTTGTGGTATTTATAAACGAAATAATATGTACTTATTATAGTTATACAGTCTCACAAAAAAAATTATAATTATAAATTTTTTATTTTATATTGATCCTCCAAAATTTGCCGCCCTGGGACAATTGCCCCCCCCCCCTTGCCGCCCGTTAAACGCGGCTCTGATTATCATCGGTCTATATACATAATTTAATAATATAGATATAATTATTTAATAATTCTTGCTTAATCATTTGATGGACATTTTATGACCAAAATTATTTTATGAATTGTTTTACATACCCATTTTTTATTATTCTGAAATTTATATTAATACCTGGTTATGAGTATCTATTTAACAAAAGTAAAAAATAGTAGTTTTGTTTAAGAAGTATATACATAGGTGCTCATAGGTAATATTTTAAGGGGAGTCAAAATAAAAAAAATCATAAATTCAAGCGAAAGAAAGGTGTAATGTCATTTCAACATATAAATATAAAATATGTGTTATAATTATATGCTATTATTTATATAATTGATATTTGTATTGGTATATTATAATTAATTAAAATAAATTTTAACAAGTATTCAAAAAAAATTTAGTATAATAATTGCACATTTCAAATCACCCAACTTATTTATCTCATAGACTGAAGTTATCTAAATCTATTAGGAAACCTATTCTAGACTTTTTTATCATTATATAACCTATTATTTTTCAGAAAAGGGATTGAATTTAAAAATTGGTCATTTATTTCTTGTTGAAAAATTGTCTACAAAAAACACGATTAACTATTATTCAAATAAAAAAAAATTTAAAGAAAAGATAAATAGTTTTTTTTTTGCAATAGGAACGAGGAGCAGTAGTTAGTCCCTTATTTACACCAGGAACGAGTTCCTTTTAAAAGAAATTTTCTCAATACTGAATTAATTACTAGTAGGTAATTACATAAAAATATACAATAAATATGACTTAAAATTAATCCGGTTTTGTTCTATTTGAAATATAGAAATTTACCGTTGGCGTGTGGAAAAACTCGTAGCAACTCTCCTCTGCTAGAAAACTTTAAAACTCTAGAGTTGCAGTATCCGTCTGCAATGAAAATGTCACCGGTCGAAGCAATGGCCACAGAAGTAGGTTGACACAATGTCCTGTATCCTTTGCCGTTCTCGAATCTCTTGCCAAAGGTTAATGACGCTCTGGGCGCTCCGGGCGAAAACTGTTTATTTTTTTATCACCATTATTCCGTTATATGTCAACATGCGTTGTGGGTGAGTTTAAATGCGTTTGAGCAGAAAATTATAATATATTATAAAAATGGTGTTTTTAACCTTAAACACTTGATGCATAGCCACATCTGTGACCCATACGTTCCCTTGATGATCTATTGTGATGCCGTGAGGCATGTAGAAGAAACCTGCTCCCCAGCTGGATAAAACCTCACCAGTTTTCGGACTCAGAGTGACAATGGCGTTTGTTAAAATGGGACCTTCCTCTACATGTTGGTAGTGGTATGTTTCGTTGAACGAGCTAATCAAATTTGATAAATATTTATGCATGTTATGGAAAACAAAGTACAGAATAGTTAAACTCACTTCTCGTCCCAGACACGGCTTCCCCGATGAAAAATCACAGGCTGTCCGACCGTGTTTATTGCCACACCACTCACTTGTCCTAGACGAGGTATCGGACTTCTTGGCCATCCTTCTACCTCTACGGGCCTGTTTATGTCCTGTGTCTGTCATATTAATTATTAGCCATTTATTAAAAATATAAAAGATGTTTATCATAAATACTTTATGGATTATAATTTAATAAAACACCATTTTATGTTTAAAATTGAAATACATTATAAAACTTTAAATTATGTCCCTGGTAAATATATAATAGTAAATAGACTATAGACAATAGCGTATGGTAGTATAAATAATTTTTATAAAATTTTTAAAGTTTATTATTCACAATATAATATTAAACTTACAAAGGAAATTTTATAGATCAAGATTAACCTGTGATATACACTTTATAATAACATCGCATATTACACATTTACATATCAATGCGCGTGCAATGCATCACAACCACCACTTCGTCCTAACCTAATATAAACATAATAACATAGGTCATAAATCGTTATTCAAAAATAAATAGCTTTAGAGACTTTAAAATTTCACCAAATATTAGTATTTTCTAGACATGATATAATTATTTTAAAATAAGTTGACACTATATACTTAATTTATAAAAATGTTTAATTTATTATTGAACTATATATAATACAATTTTTTTTTTAGTAATTAACATGAAAATGTAATACAAGGTTCCTAGTAAGTGGTTTTTACTGCAAATAAAAATAAAATTAAAATGAAAGTGTCTTTGTGTTATAAGCATTTAAAATAACAATTTTTACAAAACTCATCAAAATCACGAAAATATAATATAAATTATTTTGTAGTTAACAATTCATATAATTGTTCGTTTTGAAAGCTATACCTAAGGGTTTAAAATGTAAAATATGATTTCTGATTGGTTTTTTTTTTTTTTTTTAATTGGAATTTAAAAAATAGTTTAACGGAAAGCCACGCATATGTCATGAGCGATTTAACTTCAAATTTCGGCGATCATACACATATTAAAATGTATAACAGCTCGATCGTATGACTCTGCTGTAATGTCTATTAATATGTGTACTTATATGTAGGTATCTACTATCATCTCGCTTAATAGGTTATCGACAGTAGACAGAGACGCGACAATAAATTGAAGTTCTCGGGACAATATCAAGTAAGTGTTGGCTACTTATTATTGTAATGTAGGTACTCGCCTGTGATGACGATGGCAACGAAAGTGGCGGTAGTGGCGATGATTCAGTGACTGCAGTTGCCCCAGATTCGTCGACGTTATCGCCATCACTACCGTACACTACGCGCTTGATCTCGTCGTAAAAACTGCTGTCAACCGGCCAACCTGCGGTCGACACGGGACATGTGGCCAACAAAGTGGCCAGGCAGACTGTAGTGGCCAACAGCGACAAGTACAACGGCTGACCCATGGCGCAGCAGTGACTGCTGCAGGTACCTACGTTACGTGACGTGGGTGCGCGTGGGCGCTGTACGTGTTAAAGTGGGTGAGACGCGTATGGAGTGTCTTGTGTTAGCGTCAATATTTCGTTATCGATGCATTGAAACGTCGGCAGAGGTGACGACAACGATTCACGAATTTGGCCTTGGTGAAATCGCCGAGATCAATACCTTATGTATGCCACAGAAACGGTCGGTTGGTTTGATCGCCAGAGAGCGCCGCGTGACCCCCTCTTTACACCCTTAAATGACTCGCTTCCCCTCCATCCACCCTTAAATGACACACTCCCTGCGAAACAGCGATGATGGGTCACCCTGACCCACACTAACAGTTAAACCTGTTCCACCACAAGTCATGACGCTCTACGTTTTAAATTTATGCTAAAATCACTAAAAATGAATCGTATTTATATATTAATACATACCTATACGCAAGACGGAGTCGGATCAAAAAATGTTAACGCTCTGGAATGAAAATAAAATACGCCCTCTTAATATCAGAGCAGATCCAGATATACCCATACGGTATACTCCTGCATTCGTGTATTTTATTAAAGTTTATTATTGTCCGCAGTGTTGAAAGTTTGAGCTGGTAAATTGATATTAACTTTTTTCCTTCATCTAATACAGGGCACATTAGCTTTGTTATGTTAGCTATGGGCTGGATTCATGGTCGCTGAAGATGAGCCCTCAGGAAGTCCAGACCTCAATCTTTTGGGTTACAGACAGTGGAGTATTTTAGAGGAGACCGCTTGCTCTAAGCTCCATCAAAATATTAAATCAAAAAAAGCTGATTTGGTAAAATCAACTGCCTCAATATCGTTATGATTATTCCGTATCGTCATAGACGAGTGGTTAGATTAAGAAGTATATAAATGCAAACCATGGACATTTAGAAATTTATAATGGTATTTAGTTTCTTTTAGTTATGTTATTAAGTTAATAAAGAATAAATAACTTCAGATTTTTTTTTTATGTTTGTTTTATTTTATTTAATAGTTTTTAATAATTTATCGAAAGAGTATAAAAAATATGTCAATTTCCCAAACGTTACGCCTAAAATTCTTCGCCGAACTATGCCGGTGGACCAGCTGTGTTGTGTTTAATATTAGTGACGTTAGAACGTGGAGTACCTTAGCGAATAATAAACTCACCGTTTTTATTTGTATTTTTCAGATCGATACACAATATAGGTACAATTAACCGAAAAGTTAGTACCTCTGATTCAAAAACATAACACATATAAATACTGCAGTACAGTTTTTTTTTTTTTTTTTAATGAAATTAAAAGTTTGACAAGCAATCGGAAGACCTATATAATTGATCCACATAAATGTTCGAAAAATGTGTCCTCCCTTAAAAAATTCTCATATTTATCCCTGACAATAATCGCATAGATTTTTAGTTTTAATACAAACTAATTGTTGACGAATGTACTAATTTGTAAAAAACTTTCTTTTTTCAAACGTCGAATGCAATCAAACTGTTTGTGTATGAAAGCGTAGAATCCAAAGTCGTTCCATAGATAGATTGGCAAATATTACAGTGTTGGCCGAAATTTTACTCGTCTCGGAAACCACCGCTGGCGATTCGCTTGGACTTAACACCGTAATCAAGAACGTTGACCGCTACAGATCCAAGGAAATCCTGGCACCTGTTATTTGGACATAAAGTGGTTTAGTAAGATGCTGTCTATGGTTATTTTTTTAGTTTCATTAAAATAAAAAAACTACACTGCAGTACATGTATTATGTTTTTGAATCAAAAGTACTAAATTTTCGGTTAATTGTATTGTATATTCATCATTGATCTGATGAATATAAATAAAAAAATCGGGTAAGTTGGTACCGCTCTGCTGTACATTAGGGAGTGGGGTGAACCTCGGACTAGGGTAGGTTAAATTTGAATGCAATGATAGGTATCATTGTATACGAAAAACGATTCTAAACGGAGATGATTTGTCAGTCTAGGATATATTATATTTAAATATTGTCATACATTCTATTTTGAAACAAATATTTTATTTTTCAATTAGGACGTATTTGTAAAAGTCATGTTAAAATAATTAATTATTAATTTTTATGAATTATACCTACAAAATAGTTTGCAAATATTCATGGTTTTGATGAATTTTTGTTCAAATATTTGAATTTCAAATGCTAATAAAAAAAAAATTGTGCCTATGTATTCTTAAAATTTTTTGATCACTATAAGAATAAATTATGAGGAACTTTCTATTAAATGTTCAAGTATTTTGATTGGGCCAAAAAAATTTTATCGACACTTCAAAAAAAAATTTTCAAAAAAATTGAAAATTTCAATTTTCTATAAATAACGAGACCATTATTATAAGAACATAGTGGATAAACTCAACTTTATTTAGCTATTTTTTTTCTAATATTTTGTTTGAAGAAAACAATTCAGTAATCTAAATTTATGTACAATGATAAGTTATTAACATTTTTATTTGTTTAATGTAATAATTTAAATTGTGATGAAATTGGCTTAAAAGTATTAGTCTCATGTTTTATAGTGATCAGTTGAATACCCATAAATTAATATTTGTCAATTTATTTAGGGTTCATTAAGGTCCTTGGTTTACATTTCCTCTGGAGGATGTATTTTGTGGGCAGGAACAAATCTTATCACGCAGAATGAAAAATTTTATCAGAAATTTATTATTCCTGCGTTCTTTACTTTTGATCCAGAAAAAGCTCATAACCTTTTAATATTTTCTGGAAAATATGGTCTCATACCAAAATCATTTTATAAAGATCCACCGACACTGGTAAGTTAAACATTTTGTCATCCAATTATTATTCTCATTATTTAAACAAATAATTAGTTATTAACAAATAGTAAGTAATGAGTAATGTGTTGGATTTATTATTTTTTTTTTCTAGAAAACAAAATTATGGGATTTGATTTTTACCAATCCAATAGGTCTTGCAGCTGGGTTGGATAAACAAGGCGAAATAACAAAAGCATTAAAAAATGTAGGGTTTGGTTTTGTAGAAGTTGGTTCAATAACACCTCTACCTCAACCAGGCAATGAAAAACCAAGAGTGTTTAGACTTTTAGATAGTCAGACAGGTACAGATATATATATATATATTAAGAAACAGTATCTATTTCTTACAAATATAAATTGTACATATTATAAAAATCTAAATGGCAGTTGTTATTTAAAATATAAATTTTATAAAATAAAATAATTGTTGTATTTTATGTATTCATATTATATTGTTTAAGAAAATAATTCATATTTTGTTGACGGTATGTAATTATATACCCTATTTTATAGTGCATGTTCTTTAGACATAGGTACTAATTACCAATAGATACAATAAGTGTTTAAGGTCAAAATAATTTCGTTGAGTTTATGTACTTGTAATGTTAAATTTAGGATAACATTTTTTAGGGGGGAAGCTAAGCCCCCCTAAAAGTCTATCCAACCTTGAAACTTATTGCAACCCTAACAATTTAGCCCAATTTACGCCACTGGCTATGGCTTAGTCAGTGTTTTTATAATAGGTCTAAAATCAAATTGATTTTTTAAAAGAAAATTATTCGACTCTATAAGTGGAACTAATTAATCTTGTTTTTATAATTTTTTTAAAAGTTTTTGCAATGTTTACAATAGCCTAAATTGAATAGAAATTACTGAGAGATGTGAGGTAAGATTTTTTCTTTGTTTGTTTATTATCAACACTACTTTAATAACATCTGATACTTTATTTTGAGTTATATAAAGATTAAAATTGTATTTTAATAGTTTGCAAAAGATTATATTATGTTTTTTTGATAGATTGGAAGATGGATTGTCGAACATAGGTGGAAATGGTAACTAGGGACTAAAACCACCCCTCCAAAAAAAAAAAATATTGTTAAAAATATACTTTTATGTTATAGTCATATTTATAGCTCATATTGATGTTAAAAATGTTAACCTCCCCACTGAAATTTCCATAGATTTCCGACTATATTAAGATTGAGAGTGAGCTATTTTTACTTTATAGGTGGTTTTCAAAAAATTTTGTTAGAAACATTTAATAATTTATAAATAAAATTACCTTTAACAAACATTTAAGCGTAAGACTTAATAAAATAACAACAAAATGAAACAATTTTATAGACTAAGTAAATAATATAATACAATGTAGATATAACCTATCATATGGCGAGTCATAATATGGCACTAATTAAACTTGGATAAGTGGTGTTAGAATATGGAACACTTAATATTTTCAGTTAGACTTAAAATTTGAATTACAATCCACACTTCCCTATAAATATTTAAATAATTATGACATTGCGCCTATATGTAGGTACCTAATGGGTAGGGCTCGGAAGTTGTAGGAATTGCATATTATTTTGTATGTTCCAATTTATAGCAGAATAAGCTAGAAATCTGTACTGTGCAATGAAGAGTTAAAAAATTGAAAATTAAAAATGCATATTTTGTCAATTTTAGCTAAAAATTGCACATTTCATTGATTTTAAACGCATATTATGCATATTTCATATTTTTCTAAAAAAATTGATTTTTTCTTTCTAAGCCTGTATATTTTAATTAATATTGAATACAAAACTCAAAATTATCAACGAAGGTATTTATCGTAATTTAAAAAATACTGAAAAATATTTTTAATTATATTTTCAGTACAACAAGATATCAAAATGCCAACCAGTTATAATTATTTTTCAGTTATAAACAATGTTTATGTATATTATTTTTTTATTAATTTATTTACAATAAATAAAGTATTTATTTTTTTTTTTTTTGAAACTTAAAATTATTTTTTTGCATATTTAACATAATTTTTAATGCATATTTTGCGTTTTTAGCTTCTACAACTTCCGAGCCATAGTAATAGCCAATAGATATGTATTGAACTTATTAAATTGTATTAGTTTCTTCGATGTTAGGTAAGAAAAGCAATCTTTAACTTTACTTTCGATGTGCAATAAACTTTATTTTATTAAAAATGGACACTTGTTCACAGTTTTTTCCAAGAACTCATAATAAAATAACATGTGTTTATTTCACTCATTTCATTATTACGTCATATAAGTAGGTACCTATAGCAATCAAAACTCGTAACATAAAATAGAAATATACGACAGAGTCACAGAGAAAATAGCCAATAGGTACATGAAATAATGTATACTATTGTAATAATAGCTGTCTATCGACTTCGAACATTGCTCCTTACCTCTTAAGTAGGTACGTCTAATAAATTGAATGAGGAATAGCGAGTTGGTCGACTCGTAACTGCTGACAAATTTTTTTCCGTATGCGCCGTGGTACACAAAATTACCAACGCGTACTAGACAGCGGAAGAAATACTTCGTGATAACCAACATCAATATACCCAGATCGGTTACCTTAATACTTATCTAATTTCAAGTGTTGCTCAGCATTCAAGTCAGTTTTTATAAGAACCATCACAAAGATCCTTCCAGTCGAGATATTAGGTCCCTAATCCCATTCTCAACCAAACTAAAAATCATCAATTGTGTCAAAAAAACTTTTTCTTTTCTTATATTTTGCTAATATTGCAAAATGTTATCTTTCAACCTTTGAAAGGTTGTTATAATCTACAGTTATTAAATTTTCAAAACTAATGGTTTTATACCAAGTTAACTAAAATAAAAAGTAACTATATTTTTCTTATTCAATCAATTAAATAGTTCAACTTGGGCTTTACAATTAGTTTAGTCAATAGTCAATTTAGAACAAAGTATTAGTATTTGAAGAACATTTTTTTGCCCAAATACCTACATTTATTGAATATTTTTTTCACTTTCTTAATTTTACTTAGCTACCTTTAAATACAGTTTTGTAACTTATAAATTTTTGATATAGTGTAATCATATGTCTGGTAAAATTATGTTGCCTGGTGTAACACACATGAAAAATAACAGAATCGATTAATTAGTTATTATTATAAGATTCGTGTTGGTCAACTATTCAACTATATATTAGTTAAATTATAATAAAAAACAAAAAACATATCAAACAATAAAATATATATTTACATTTAAGAATTTAATATTAAACTATTCACCATTCACAAACCAAAAGTTATGAGATATTAAATTATACATATTTGATAAAAAACTAAAAAAATATTTTTGTCTCTTAGACATTTTTATTCAAAAATAAAAAATGTTGACAAATCCATACTGAAATAGTTATAAATAACCACATTGTTTATATATATCATATTTGAATACAAACGATTATCAAAAAATTCCAACTGATAAATATACATAGGACATGGGCGAAAACATTTTATAAAAATATTACAAACAAATAAATAATAATACAAAAGATAAATAAATTTAAAAAATACAATTAAAATTAAAATACTTGTATATATAAGTACCTATGACATAACATTAGTTAAGTATATTTATTAATTATTATAAATTAAGCAGTAATTGACTTCTTTGTCCTTAATACAATTTAGGTGGCGTTATTCTTGATGTAGTATGCACGACTGGTTTGAGGATAGTTATATATACAAGATTATACAATCGTTAATTCTAATATCACAGACTCACCGCTTATGGATTACGTGGACATGACGTAAAATAAATCTTAAATTAGCATTCGTTTTCACAATCATATAAATAATATTTAATATTACATAGTAATATAAAACACAACCATCCGGAAGTATCGAGGGTCTTCGGAAGCGAAGCTAATAATATATCATTTTAAGACGATTGTCACACCACCGCGGCAATCATGGGAACTTTAGTTTCGCCTTCGTCGTTTTCCACGCTACAATTTTCCTCGGCACCCGCTTCCTCGTTCTCTGGTGGCACGACCACCATCAAGTATTGAATGAACTTAGTGAAGTTATCTATAAACATAGAACAAAAAGACCATATATGTATATACAATTTCAAAATGGCTGCTGATTATTAATACACAGTGTCTTCAATCTATTATATTTGGATAATGTAGGCTTAAAAACTGTTTCATTTAGTTTTTGTTGCACGCGGAAGGGGATTTCTTATACTCTGGCGGAGAAAAATCCTTATCGTAAAACGTTATTGGGAAGCGAAATGTTAATATACCAAATAGGTATATCTCAATATGCAAGTATCGAATAAAACTTGAAAATAAATAATTATTAAAGTTTTAATTAATAATAATTTATGATAGTATAGCTATACTCTATTTAGTGAGAGAAAACGCAATACTCCGACGAAAATTGGTTCTTTTGAGCATTTTCACGTGACACACTGTTCTAGTATACTGGTATAGTGGTATCAATAGTAGACTGTCGAGTGAGATGTGTATATCTATTTTCTCTCACTAGACAGAGCATAGCATACCGACTACCTCGTATATTGCAAGAAAATATCTAAATTATTCTATATTAATATATTATTATACAACAATAAATTATTATTTAAAATCAGTTTAATCTGAGTGTTTTTAAAAACCATTTACTTGTTTATATTTTAAAGTAGAAAAAAAGTTATAAATTATAATAATTAAGAACGCATATATACTTTAAAGGTTAAAAATCGAGATTTTTGGTACAACGTGACGTTTGCAAAATATTTGATATTTCGATAACTTATCGGTGCGTTTATTCAAAATATACCATAATATTATATTATAATTATATATACTTACCGACTATTGATAATCTCTTTTTTAGGAAAACGAATGGAATGTATATCAAAAACGCTGACAGAATGAACACCAAACCAATGAGAAATTGTGGCTTGGGATCGTTGAGTATGGGCGTGATGAATAAAACGGCAGACACGATGAGCACGATTATCGGAATTATGATTGGCACCTGCGTGATCGAACAAAAGACAAAATATACAAATTAGAAAAGAAGAACTTTTCACCGATCTACATGACATGCACAAACGATACAATTTTTTTTATCGAAGCTACATACTTCTTACGGGGTAGGTACACCAGCTATAAACATTTACCTATATGCCATGTATAATTGTTTTTTACTTATATACACCTATATATATATTGTTTGCGAGTTTGTGTGTATGTGCAGAGCTGTATATATATATAGGATTTCATTTCGTTACCGTAAACAATGCCGTGTCATATATTTGATCATCGTCGTCCAGGCGGAACAAAGGTTTTATAATACTGTCCTAATTATTCGAAATATTTTTATCTATACCTATAAACAACTGGACACTATTGAAAGAAACATAATCACGGAACATTAATATAATATTATTATAAGTATTACACCGCATCCATTGTTGGATGCGGTAGGAATTTTAAGTCCTTTGAGGACCCGGAACAATCGATTTATTCGATCCAATATACATATAAGATGAATATTTTCATCATATTATTTTGCAATATATACACGTTCCCTCGACACACTGATATATATATAAAGCCCATAGTAGGACATCAAAGAAAACGTTACTAAATTATATTATATGAACTGTACCGCCACCATAAAGGTGACAAATGGAATTATACAACAACCAGGAGCAACAATATGATTGATTTATCGAATCGATGTAAGATGAATAATTTCATCACTTTATTTTCCCCCGATGTATAAGAGTATCCTAAAAGTCCATAGTAGGACACGAGAGAGACATTATTTGGCACCACCATAGAGGTGATAGATAGCATTAATGTCGTTAGTACGACAATATAATGATGTGTTTACTTTGAATGGACGTTTAACGTCTCTCTTGGTATAACGCATCACTAACAATGCCGCCATGGAGATACCGTAGAACATCCACACTAAGAAGCTAGCGAATTCTATTAACGCCACAATGTCTCCACACAACAGACAAATTAACGTGAGTAAGCCCTGAAAGAAAAACATTAAATTATAATAAAATTTTAAGACGCAAATTAGAATTTAAATTAAATACATGAAATACAATGTCTTAGTTATTAGCATACCTGTAAAACTACAGCGGGAGCGGGCGTTAGCCTTTTTACGCTCACGTAAGAGAAAACTTCCAACATTTGACCTTCTCTACTCGCGGCGAAGCATAACCTACAATGAATGACAAATTACAAACAATAAGTCATAGTAAAATATTTTAAATACGTATGACATAGTATTAAATATTTTGAACACTAAAACAAGTGACCAACCTGGTTATTCCGAATTGGACACTAAGCGCACAACCAAATGTTGCCATGGCTACACCGAGTGGAATAATAAAACTAAAACTTCCCAGTGCTCGAGTTCCAAATTCCTAAATATCAAAAAAATCGACATTATTCTAAGTATAAGAATACAATTATTAAATCGAGTATCAACTTTGCTTTAATATACTTACTACCGCTACCGCCTGGACTGAAGTCATTTCCGCGACCGACAGGACTGTTAAGTACGACACGTTCATTAAAACATAAATCATGGTGACAAATGGTACCGCCAGAAGTATACTGAGCAGTATGTTCCTGTAACATGCAAATGTTGTAGTTATTTAGAAGAAAGAACATAGCAAGTAGTGATAATACAGAAATAAAATGTACCATAACAAGAAAAAATCGTACTTACCTTTGAGGATTCTTGATTTCTTCAGATACCACGGTCGTAGCCGTCCTGCAACACGCACGCGTTATATTAACACAACATCATGGTCATAGCCTATTTATTATACGATTCTAAATTTGTAGAGTGTAGCATTTTTTTATATATATTATGTACATGCGTATGTATCATTGTAAATCATTTTGAAACCAAAATTTTTAATTTTTTTTACATTTTTTATATTATTTCGTGAATATTTTTCGATTTTTATATTTTTTATTTGCTATGTATTATGTATACTGGACAAAATACGATTAGATTAAATAAAATAATTGAAAAACCAAGTATCTCAAGTACATTTTCAGGTATATTGATGTATCCCTGCTTTTTTTTTAAATTTAAACATAAGATCTAATTTATTTTATTTATTTTATTTTTTTTTTTTTTTACAAAATTATAATTTTAAAAATAAAAAAGATTTCTAAAAATTGTGAGTAGAAATTTATATCTATATGATACAGTGATACATGATAATTACATTTAATAAGTCCGGGTTTACGCGATAAGTAGATAACTACAGTTGTAGATAGATCTAGAACCTATTTTAATAATTCCGTCGATCAAAATGTTGCATCAAATTTCAGGTTCCTTTTGTATTTCTTGTGATAATTAAAACTTATAGAACCAATTTAAAGTATTTTATATAAAAATATACATAATAAAATATATATAATAAAAACTAACAAAATTAAAATATTTAAAATTGTATTTTATTATTGATTTATTTAAAAAAATACTAATATTGTCTCAATTGGCTTCAAAGTCTCATCAGTCATCACCATTTGGTACATACATTTATGGTAAAAATATTTAAAGTAAATATAATATGTTATCAAATGTTTGTTATATTGTGATAAATTGTTTGAGGGAGAATAAAGAGGGTATGGAAGAAAAATTCTCTAGTTTATATAATTGTGTTATTAATAAGGTAGGGAGGCAATTTTTTTCGTGTAAAAAAATTTCTCTACTATTTCTTTTTTAAATCAAGTACAGATTATTACGCGGTTACGATAACTTACCATCCGTCGTATGCCCAAAGACCGCTGTAAAAAGCTATCGGGAGCGTATCTATGGATAATGTCGTGCCTTCAAAACCGGTCATCAAATTCTTAGTATTTCCTGCAATGATATACAATAATAAAATAATTAAAATATGACATTAATTAAATCAATATTCGAAAACAGAATTCATCGTTAAAACATATAAATCACTCACCCAGGTAGAGTTGATATAGTCCACCTACTATGACAAATATACAGGCGGTGACTTTACATATAGTGAACACATTTTGGATTTTTATGAAACACTTAACGCTAGTATAGTTGATAAAAGTTATGATACCTTTAAAACAAAACCGATACAAACATCATGATATATTATTGGCTATACGTAGGTAATAATAATAACAACAAAGATTTTAGTACTGCACTAACCTAGTGCAAGTATGCTGACAGTCTTCTTCACTGTGTATTCGCTATCGGGCGTCATGGAAGTCAAAATGCTGAACGGCCGGATGAAGTATTCGGAGAACGTCAATATAATTATGGCTACCTCGGCTGGACGAACGTACATGATGCTCACCCAAGAATATATGAAACTCGGAAGAGGTCCCCAGAACTTATGCATGTCAGCGAATGCAGATTGATAAAAACTGAACTCGCCTCCCGACTTATTGACTACAGTGCCAAGTTCGGCGTATGACATCGCACCTGAACATTGTTATTGTGAAAAAAACGATTGTAATAATAACTGCAGCAAACATACATATCTACACGATCTAAGTGGATTAGTTTAAAAAATACTTACCCAAAAGTGATAACAGCCCACAAGACGCCCAAATGATCAAACACATGCTCACAGACCCTGTGTTCTTTAACGCATTGGCCGGAGACACAAATATTCCCGATCCTTCAGAAAAAAAAATCATAAATTATTATTATTATTTAAGGTCAAAGAAAAGTTGGCTAATACATAAACTTATATTTTTTATTTGCATAATATGTAAACTACTCACCCAACATTACGCTGATAATGAGACAGACGGCACTGAACAAACCTAGTTCTCGGCGTAATTTTACATTTTTCGGTACAGATGTCATTTTTATTTCTTGGAATGTACGAATAAAATATTTTCTTACCTGGGAACAATACAAATGTACTACAAGTTAATATTATATATTATTTTTATTATAGTTAATTGTCAATAACATGCAATTTTTTGTTGTTCAACATTTGTAGTGCATGAATGATGAATAACTGTTTACGCGATCGAACATTTTGTGACAGACGTAAAACGTTTAGTTTGTTAACTGCCTATGTATATGAGCGTATTGTCACATAATCTCGTAAAACCAAATCAAACAATTAATAAACTGTTACGCGACTAAAAATTGCATATCGACAATATTTAATAATTTTATCTTATTAGTTCAGTAATGTAGTTAGATTCGAAGCGGAGGTTTTAAAATAAAAAATGTTGTGTACAGTTAGTAAAACCGTAGTACTATAAGTACTTTTCTTAATAATCAGAAAAATATAAAAATAATAAAAAAAAAAATGAGAAAACAAAAATATATTACATCATTATTATGACAAAATCGATTTTTTTTTTGTTTTTGTAATTTATAAAATATATATATATATTTAAATACCTAAATATATTACACATCCTTGTAAGGCTATACCAATGTATATACCATATCTATAAAGGTATTTGTAAATTATTTTCTCGTAAACTATTGGTATTTTCATTTTTAAACTTAGCCAAATTAAAAAGTGTTCTCTGAGTACGGAAACTAATTTAATTTTTCAAATTAATTACTTTTTAACATAATTTAATTTTATCTATTAAATTATTAAATAATATATTAATATAATATACTTAAATAAATTCACTCCTGGTTAAAATAACATTCATTAATAAGTTTAAATTGAGAAATAACTATGAGGTGTTGTAAAGTTGAGTTAAAAAAATAGTAAAAACAAACATTTTATAAGTAGATTTAAGCAAAAAATTATGTATTATGACAAAATAATAAAATATTTTATATGTTTTTTAAGATTTAAAAAAATTTAGGTTTTATTTGGAAACAAGTTAATTTAAAATAAACTGAATTAATTATTCAAAATAATGATAATATATTATGTTGTTATTTTAACATAATTATTCAATTATTGTCAAATAAATAAGAATATGGTTTGAACTTTGAATATAAGTATTTTTCTCGATGTTTAAATAGCCCACCCCATTTACCACGATACCACGGTTGAAACTGAGAACTGAAGTACACTCAAACCAAAACACACTGAGTTCTATATTTTATATTATTTCATTTTTTTTACGGGAAAAATCAGATAATACAGTTAGCATAATATACGAGTATAACATTAAAATTAATACCCATATAAATATATAGAGGTATTCAGGTATATACAGTCTCCTTTAGAGAAATTTGTGTTTTGAATACAATCATTTATTATTGAATTTAAATTTAATGAATCCATCATAGTAACCTAATCTACTCAATTAAAATATACAACCTATTAAACAGAGCAAGTACTAAAGTTTTTATAAATAAATAAAATTGTTTTACCACCATATTATAAATTATGGTAGACACAATTTAAATCTATATAACAATGTATAATACTAATTAGTAATTACTATCTACAGTTAGACAAGCCACAATACCACAACACGTGATATTAAGCAAATGGTGTTCTCATAATTTATAAAAGAACAGATACATTTGAAAAATTATATCAATAGCCAGTAAGCATTCATTTAAGAGGAATTCTAGACCAATTAAATACAAAAACAGATAAAAGCATATAACTTAAAACGAAATTTCAAGAAAAACCCCAACGTCATTTTAGATACATGACTAATTCATATAAATTGTATTATGTATAGTTATCGTTTATAATATTAAACGTTTATATTTTATTGTTTGCAATATTTATAACAATTTTATTTTTTATTGAGTTTCAAAAATTTAAAAATATTATTTTTTTTTCATTTCATCGATGTTACCTGCCTATAATTATGAATATAATATAATTATTTATAATATCCGGTTTTTCTGATAAATAATACCACGTTTAATAGATAATATTTTACCAAGAACTTAACATAAGTTATACTAATTAAGTGAAATTCTAAACTAATTTAAGTATTGAAAATAAATATGTAGATACCTTACATTCAGGTATAAAATTTAATTAATATCAATCTAACCTCGCATGATTTCCGCATTGTGAAAATGTTGATAACCTCGTCTCGGTAACCTATTGAATAATCTTTTTCATGAATTCATTAGATGAAACTTAACTGTGTGTTAATTTGATTAGTGATATTATACCTATGTAAGTTATTCACCTTGAACTTTATTTAACAAAGATATGAATTAGTTCAGAAAGTGACTATCAATATAAGTTACCTTTTGCGTTTTAGATTTTAAATAAAATGATTATTGGTTTTACAATTATGTGTTTTTGCTATAGAAAAATTCTCCTATCATTAACATCGATGAACGTTTCTAGTAGCGAATCTAGTTCTTTAAAGGGTCTAAAATAGAATTTTTTTAATATAAAAAGATTAAAAAAAAAAAACACGAAAAATAGGGAAAGTAAATAAGTCTGTTAAACTTGTACAGTAAGCTTAGAGAATATCTCATCATTGAGTAAGTTAGTGTAATGTATAAATAATAAATAAATTGTAAATATTGAACTTCGATTTAATGATAAATCATTTCACACAATTTTTTTTAATTCAACTGAAAAATGACAAAAATTTTGTTTTTAGATATAATATTAAGTTTTTAACATAATTTTCTTACAACAATAAAAAAAATATATATATAAAAATATTTAGAAACAAATATTTTTATATTAATCGTTTAAAATTCAAAATTTATCAAAATCACGAATATATGTGAAAATTATTCTGTAGTTAAATTTATTAAAAATGTGTAATCAATATACTCAAGTTTAATATTTAATATTTATAAATTATAACTTATAGATATAAAATTCTAAAAAAAATTAAATAAGGGTAAAACACTAAAGCCAAATTTGTTTTTATGAAAAATTTAAATTTCAAAACCGAGAATTATTTTAAAGACATATAAGGTTGACTACCGTCTTCGCTTAGAATTGATTATATCATTGGTTTCAAATTTAATACATCCTAAACTAACATTGAAACAGTGACAATTAACATATTGGCTATTAGCTCAATATCTATAAACACTTATGTACTACCTACATAACAGAAGCTAATTTCCCAGTTTTAAAATTTGTTATTTAACAATGGGCTTTCTTAGGTATTCAAATAAATACAGCTGTTCAAACTAGGTACTCATCTACCTTTATATTGTTACTAGCCACTAGGTACCACTCTCTATATAATATACATTATACACTTATACTTAAATAATGAAACACTATATGTTAATCAGATTAATATTCACGCGGGCAAGAATAAAAATATATAATATTAGTGGAACACGTAGTCTTATTTATCTATAGCTACAACGATTTTTTTTTGTTCTAACTATTTATTTTAATGAATCACAATTCGTTTCAGTTCATCAGACACCAACGAATGTGATACACAATAAATACAAGTATCAGACATTGTACATTTATTTTTTACCAACGTACTTTGTCTAGTGATATGTATATCAGAGGTTCTCAAACTATGCACACACAATAATACTCGTGAAGAAATTTTGATTCGCTGGCCAACTTAATTTAAAAACAAAAATACAATTGTTTTAAAGATCATAACGACACATATCAAAATAAAATAAACAAAAAATACAATTACTAATTTCTTATATAGTAAGAAAATTGGATGTTGGTTTATAATGCATGTATCACATCTTTATAAAAACAATTACTAACTGCGACACTGCGCCGAAAATATTTTTGACCATAACTAACCCGGTTTAGCCGTTTAGCGAGACTAAACATAACCTAACCTAAACCTGGATCTGAGATTCGCCAGTCTACATTCATATACGCACGTTATATAACACAATATCTATAGATTTAAAGAAGTCACAAATACAACCACTTCTATTACATAATGGTTGTTTTAATTTTATGCATCGATCGTGACTAGAACGAACAGAGACATGTGCTTGTGCCAAATGGTGTATATATATTATACAGTTATAGTTATAGTATTCTTATATCGGGTGCAGCATACAACATGAACGTGTAGTAATTAATAACATCATTGCACACGTAGGTATAGTTTATCTATTCTTTTTTAATACATACATAGATGAACCGTGACATAACCGTACATAATTCGTAAATTTCAATATGAAGCTACAATATTCTGTGTGATAAATAATAAGTTTTTGTTACGCATGCAAATAGTCAATAATAAAATTCAATAAAAAATAATACTTATATTTTATTTTATAAAAATAATATACACACATATATCTAAATACGTAACGCAATTGTTTAAATAATTTTTGTTGATTCGAAAATGTAAACAAAATATAATACATTTTTTTTTTTTAATGCTTAATTATGTGTAATTACTAACGTTCGTTGTGTTATTACGGTTAATGTAACGAATAATCGCCATGAAATATTTTTAAAAGTATGTATTATATAAATAGAAATCCGCCATTATTTATAGAACCATCCGCGTGTGACTCGCATATTATGGATCACTTTAGTACAGATATTTGGGTGGGACCATTTTCCTCCAAAAATGAGATGTTATTTACTTTCACAGTTCATTTTATACCTAAATAATAAATAATTATTTTCCAACCTAATATTTCTATTTTCCTCCACAGAAGTTTTTAAATAAGAATCATGTCAATCATGTTTGTGTTCTTCTTAATATTAATTTTATACAATATTTATTTTAAATATTTGATTTATTTATTTAATTTGTTTTATGCATAATACCTACTAAATTATTTGATTTTTACTCTTTTGTATAAAAATATATAAAACACACAATAATTCACAGCCCCGATAATCAACTAATAATGCCAAGACTAAAAAAAATATATTTTTTCGTAGAAATATTTATATTAATAAAATAAAACAAAACTCAATATACATATAAAAAAAAGCTCTTCCTGATAATACCATAAGTAAGTAGTGTCCAGCCTTACACGTGAACACAATATGAAACCAAGTAATTCGTTATTTTAAATTCAATTAACTCCCAAATTTTAGCATTATTTTATTATTTTAAAACTGTTTTAGATATTATCGCAAAAATATAAAGAAAAAAAATAAATTAACTACCATAGTAATCCTTAAGTATCCTACGCATAAAAATGAAATTATTTAATTTATAAATTATGAATAAGAAGATGAATAGTTAAAAATTAAAGGTTACCTATAATTTATGACATTGAATAAATTATTACAAAAATTTAAATTATCTATTTATGGTTATACATGCATAAGAACACATAAATTATTTTATATTAAACAATTGAGTGTACTTATCAAACTGTATGAATAAAATTCATAAATTGAAGAATTTTAAAACTAAACGTAAATCGTAATTATGATAAAAAATTTTGAAGGTATTATTCAACTTTTTGCTAATTTTTGAATACTTATATATAATTGGAAAATAATCAAATTTATTTTATTTATATATTTTATTACAATGATAAAAACATACTTCCCTTTTCGTTTCAAAATCGGTTTGTTTGTAGATATTATAATATTTTTGGACGGTATTGATAAAAATTGTAAGTACCTCGTCTCTTTTTTTACTTTGCTAAAAGAAAGATAATTGGTTGGTACGTCTGTTTAAATTTGAGCGGTTCACTATATTATACTTGGAGCATTATACCGCTAGATAACGTAATTGGCGTAAAAACAAAATCGTCAATTTACAAACCACGATCCACGAGGACTAAGGAATTATCTTATCAAAAAAGTAAAAACTAAAAACGTAAAAGAGTTAACAGAGTAAAATAAAATTAGTAAATACGTAAAATTACTATGAAATAAAATAAAATATATATACAATAATAATGACAATGGAAATGAAGATATTATATCACAGTAAAAAGTTAAGTACTTGATAGTAACTGTATAAAAATTTTTAATCACAACTAAAATGTCAAAGTATGTACAAGGTACATAATCATTTTATTGGCTATACAGTAGGTATACACCAAACTGTATTATTATCTCGATTAATAGCGTTTTGGGTAAAATAGTTTTTATATTATTTAAGTCTTACATCCATATTATAACTAATATTATATTTAAAATATTACTGTATTTACAAAACCATTAAGAAAATCAGAAAATAAAAATCTTACCTGTCTGAAAAATGACTGTCGTACTAATATTATACTTTAGTGTAAAATTACAAATAGCGTTTATGTCTGTAGAGTAAAAACAATGATTTGATTCTATAAAAATGAATTATAGAAACGCACGATTAATGTAGGTATTCTAAATCGAAGCCTTATGGCATAAGTACAATTGTAGTACGGACTATAATAATAGGTATTGTACGTCTGTACTACTGTAGACTCAAACCGTTTAATCGTGAATTTGTATTTAGCGAACGTTAGACTATTTAGTGACGACTTCTCAGTACTCACTACACAGTACACGATAGTGGAGGATGAAAATCGGCATAGCATCGCATGACACGATGACCCGCAGCGATCCTAGTGAGCAGGTTTCGTTATACAAAAATTGTAGTATAAAAAAATAAGTTATAGCCTATAGGTGAGATAGGTTTTCTTTATAATAAATGATATATATCATGTTCATGTGGTATGCAAGTTATCGTACAACGTAAATTATGCTGTACGCGTGTCACTTATATATTGTTGTACATACGCGTTTAATCATTAAATTATTTTCTGTATAAATACATGATAATATTAGAATATTTTATTTCTGTTGATTGTCGATATGACGATATCCAGTACAAAAAAAAAAAACTGTTTTGTAGTCGAATGATTAAAAGTGGAATTTTTTTTTTAATAAACCTAAATATCATAATATATATCTAAAACATAATTACAATTCTTTATTTAAAAGATATCTAAAAATCAATTTGTTTAATATGAATATCTCCTCTACATGATATCTATTTAGGTACCTATCCTACGACGTAGATACCGGGCAAAAACATTTACATAAAACAAAAATAGTTCGATAGAAATAAAAATTTTCATGATATTACAACCTTTATAAATATTATAATTTATAATATAATATAGTGTGAAATAACCATAGTAGATAGTATGAACTTAAATATAATCTTGATAGATACCTAGGCTACACAATGTTTAAATTAAAAATCCATTTGGATATTTAAGTAATATAATATAGGATATACCTACGTATTATTTAACAATTACACATTATAGCCTATAAGTAAGAGCATAGGCTAACTAATATTTTAAGCTATAATAAAAAACGGTCTAAACAGTAAAAAAAAATTAAAAAATCCACAAAGGTCATTAATAATTACCTATTATAAACAATAGTTATTAGACAAATTATTGATATCTTCGAATTCCAATACCTAAAATACATTAATATATAGTCTAATTAAATATTAATATTAAGTCAAATGTAACTGTATTATAGTGCATAGTAATACTAAGTTATATTTATATTTTATTTAAATCAAAATATAAAGAATTTCAATTAACTATTATAGTATTAGTTACCTATTATTTTATTATTTATTTCAGCTCGTATCTGGTATTTGTAGTTCCTAGGTTAATATAATAATAAATATATATATAATTTATTACATAGCTGAAAAGTTGACTTAATTTTATAGGTGTACAACACTATTGATTACATTATATTACTAATATTAACACTAAAGTTTTCTTAAATATTTATATTTACACATATCGAATTTTTATAATTTGATTGATACACATAGCCTCACTAGGTTATTAACTATTTTATAAATTGTATTTTTATATAATTTTTATTAATTAGGTTTGTCTTTGGTTTTATTAGACTAAATTTCATATAAACGTTTTATTTGACTCTAAATAATTATCCAAATTGTTGAATATAGACTTTACCATGTAAATATCATAATAAGTAAGGTGTGTATATTATGTAATTGTAATATAGTCTATTTATAAGCTAAAAAAATAATATGTCAAACTAAAATATTTATTTTATTAGAGTTTAAAACTAATATAAGCTTAAGCTTACAATAGTTTATAATATTCAAGTAGCTATACCCTATACCTATATCTACATATTTTTTACTTATTTTACTACAGCTATAACATAGTTTAAGTCTACAGTTATTATTTATTTATACCAATTTTAACAGTTAAAAATAATTTTTTTTAATTAAAGTATTGTTTGTTATTTAAACACGTAAATTAATAACTAAAAATGTTTTAATCAGCTAATTTAATAATTAAGCCATTAAGGACTAAGATTATGTATTTTTAGTACATTTTATTTTTTAACAACGAAAACAAATATTTTAAATTAAAAAAGTGAACAATCATCATTATTTAGTATTTACTTATTAATTATTATTAGGATAGTATGAATTACACATTATTTTTGTTACAATTTCGTTGTTCTATAAATATTATAAATATGTTATAAATTAGGTTCTACCTAATTACCTACTTTATGTATAAAAAAAAATGTATAAAAATATTTTATCGACTGAGAACAAGAGCAGGCACAGATAGGTAGGATAGGCTATTGACAGAATACTTGATTATTACTGATGCAATAGCGAACATTAATGAAAACATGTAGGTTACCTACCTAAATGTATTAAAATAATTTTAAATCATACAAGTATATTATCTCAAGTATATATATTAATATAAAGGATTAAAGAAAATTGAATTAACGAATTGTACAGAAATCAATTGTTATAAACCAGAATCAGTGTATAAAACATATTTTAATAATATACCTAATAATTAATAATTATTAATGAAAAATATTAAAATAAATATATAAAGAAATAAAATACGCTCTACATCCTGTTATAAACATACTTAGTTGAAATAATGAAAAGTTCGGTAATATTAATGTATAAAATTATAGATAAACGTTAATAATGCTATACGATACCGCCTAACAATAAATTTAGTATGTATTGTATCATATCAAGTTAAATATAAATTAATATATGAATAAATGATAATATAATAGGTACGTAACTAGTTTTAAGGATTTTAAATTTATAAAAGCGTAGTAATGGCACAATAGTAGGTAGGTACTTAAGATGCCACATAAAATGTTGAATATCTTTACTCCACATTTTTTAAAACTTTAAATACTTTTAACTATTAACTACTCATCCTAAATTCGATTTTATGAATCAAAATAATTCTAAAAAGTATTCCATTTGAAATTAAAATGTATGTAGGTTGTTATTCAAGAGTAAAAATTTAAAAAGTGATAACAATAAAAAAATTGTAAAATTAATATTTTCAAAAAGTTAAAATTTATCGAAATATTGAGTGTATAAACACAAATGAATCACCTTATAAATTGTATATTTATGTATATATATATATATATATGTTACGGTAAATGATGTTAAATGGAAATTAACGTTATTCACCGGTTATTAACGTTATTTACCAAATATACAGGTAATTATCGTTATAAACTGGATAATCACGTTAATGACCAAATACACAGGTAATTGATGTTATAAATCAGATAAGCGCATGAATCTCAAATACTACAATTTGAAAAATTATGTAAGTACCCAGATATTTTTAAAAATAGAATAAATGCATTATTATTTTTTATTTATTTTTACAAGTTTTACTCCCATGACATTTAATATAACATAATTTTTCAGCCCCAAGGTAAGCACAATGCTTATTATTATTACAACTAGTCTTGCAATGACAACGCTGGTACCTTCGAGGGCTCGCAACCGAATTATTACTAGCTACTTCCCTCAGTGTCAACTGTCTACCATCTGCTAATTTTATCACATTGTCCATGTCTAATAGATTTTATTTGCAAACAGCTATTTTTGGCATGTGAAATAATATTTTTAGAAAACTATATTCCGTATTTATAAAATAATAAAACAAATTTTAAT
Organism: Melanaphis sacchari; assembly: GCF_002803265.2. Taxonomy (NCBI): domain Eukaryota; kingdom Metazoa; phylum Arthropoda; class Insecta; order Hemiptera; family Aphididae; genus Melanaphis; species Melanaphis sacchari. The sequence continues at coordinate 4,929,623 of NW_020271114.1, read as the reverse complement.
TTTAATAGTATATTTTTTCATTAAGAATTAACTTACAGAGTTTGTATAAATCATGTTCAACTTGAGTGACAACTGATAGTATATTTTGCATAGAACCACGAGCTCTATCAACGTTTGGTATAAATACACATACAGTTAAGCCTATTTCAAGCTGAGGAAATTTTTCTTTAGAAAATTTCATCATTTCCTCTCCTTGTTTTTCTAAATTTTTTTTTGAATTTTTACATGCAATACAAATATTTTCTTGACAATCATCAAAAAAATATTTAAAATAATTTTCAAATATTTATATTTTAGTTTTATTTTTGTTATATTTAAAATTCGGAAATTTATCGTTAAATAATTAAAAAATATTTAAGTACCAAGTTCCGAATTTTTTTCTGCGATTTCTATGATTTAATTTCCGATTTTGTCTTCTTTGATGATTGGTTCTTTGGTTATTTTTTTAAATCTTCCGCAATAACCTCTTTTATTTTATAATCAGATCAAAATTTCCCAAATTATACGGTTATTAACGTTATTCACTAGAAAATAACGATAATTCCCACATTCGTAGGTAAATAACGTTAATAACCGGCGAATAACGTTAATTTCTGATATAACATCATTTACCGTAACATATACACATTGGCACAACTAGGGGGGGGGGGGTGCAAAAGAATCTTTAGTACCTCCTAGTTCAAATTTAGCACTCCTTATTTTTTATACCTAATTGTTATTGTTTTAGTGAAATATCATGGCTCTGTGAAATATTAACAGTTTTAGCAACCCACAATTTATATATATGTATATGTATGAGCACTTATGTATATATATATATATATATATATAAGGGTAAATTAGGTAATCACACTACTATATAGTACTTATATATATATATAGATGTCGAGGAAGATACAGTGTACTTGTGTACTTTGTCGGCTTGTCATTGAGTAATTCACTGACCACTATAATACATTAGTGTTAAATTTGAATTTAATGATAAATCATTACAATATACACAAAATACAATAAACGATTCTGATCGATCACTGCCTGTATTAGTATATTAATAATTCTGTAATGCATGAAAGATTATTTAATGGTTCAATAAAATTTAATGGACCAATCATATTTAAGGGATCATTAGCTTACCATATATCGATTTATTAATTGCTTAGTGATTGTTCATGCAAGCCGTCATAAAAATAGTTCATTAATGGTTTTTGATATTGCTTTTAAAGTAATTTTTTATTAATATAATATTAGATATGATGTACTATGATGGTTTAATTTCTGCTGAAAATATTTTATTTTTTAAATTATTAATTAATGAATTACCCGTCGACCGTCACAGCTTTTCCCGCGAAATACTAACAGGCCCTAACCTATACAGATGATAAATAATAATTTATGAAAACAATTTTAATATAAAATGTCTCTATATACTACATTTGTTTAAAAAAATAATAACGATGCTATAGAACAGTGAAGCCTAATTTTTAACCACATCAGAAATCAGAATAATTCAATAATTATAATATATTTTATTCTGCCAGTTTGAAGTCTGAAAAAAGTAGGACTGCAATCATTGATTTATCTTTAGATTATAACGTATTTTTTTGATAGTAAAAATTCTTGAACTTCAAAAATATTTTCTGGAATATTTGTTTGTACTCGTATGTTTCTACACGAGTACGTTCTAACACGAATTCATTTAACGTCACTGTAATCTAACGTGTCCAAACTATTCTTTGCAATTTCAGAAAACGTATTATTTTAATTGGGCGATCAGTCATGTCTTTAACTCTTTTACACGCACTTCTAATAATTTGACAATTTTATTTTATTTATCAGTATTATGGTTAGGATTTAAATTGCTTTTCACAGTAACACAGTTACATTTCAATTTTAAATTAGTCTTGTTAAACACGCTTTTATTGTACAATGCCAAGTTACATTACCAAATATACTAGTTATACTTTCATACATTTTTCTGAATTTAAAACTGTTGATCTTAACTATTGTTCTATAAGTAAATCTTTAAAATTGTTACTTTCATTTTCTGCAATATAATTTTATTTTCTGTCATTTCTGAAACAAAACTACACCAAACAGAAATTTATAATAATTAATAATAGTGAAGTACGACGACGACTGACTTGCGGTCGAAATTTGAGAAATACCGTCGTAAAATTCCGTATAAACTATACTAACTATAGGCAATAAAAATTATTTACAGCAAAGACACAAATTTGGATATTATTAAGGATAAGTATACCTATTACCTACCAATGGGCTATGAAGGTATATCAAGTCACGACTGATATAAAAATTAAATTTCCCCAATGCACTGCAGTGGTTTAAAAATGAAAATAGTTGGCTAAAATTTAAAATATATTTTTTAACCACACGTTGCTGTCAAATTTATTGATTTTTAAAATACATGGCCGCAAACAAGTATTTTAAAATCTTTTAATTTTATTAAACACAATCGAGATTTTTGCATTTAGGCGCAAACACATGCAGTTTACCCGTCCAGCAGAGCGGTACCCATTTCCTATTTTTTTTTTTAAGAGCATTGGAATTTGGACATTTGATTTTCTGTCTTTGTCTTGAGATCGACTTTCATTTTTTATTTTTTTATTTTAACTTCTCCAAAAATTGAAATATGTAGATTTTTTAATTACTTTGGGAAAGTCGATCTCAAGTAGATTTGACGACAAATTCAATTTTATTTTCAAAATTCTTAGCGCTTCATTATAATTGCCAATTGGTACGTTGGACACATCTATTTAATCCTATTTTGCTGATGTATTAGACAAATAAAAAATCATCGCTTCCAATCCTCTTAACATCAAAAATTAACAAAATTATGCGTGTCATTTTAATAACGAAGCCTATGTTTAATTTAAATATGTCATATTCGTATGGGCCGTATGAAGTGATAAAAATATTTTGTGTGGTGGAAAACTGAAAACATTAACTAGGTAAGTAAAAAATTGCTTTATAAAAAAATAAATTATTAGAATATTTGCTCTTAAAATTAAAAATTATAATTTATAAATAGGTCTTTATTTTCAGAGAAAAAAGATGGAATACGAGAATTAATTAAGCTAACGAATATTGACTATATATAAGTGAATAAAAATGACACCCATTAAATTACGCTAATTTCAAATTCTACAAATTATTCATGAAAAAGTACCTATATCTGTATATGATTATATGAATGATGAATCTCTGGATAAAAGCTATTCGTTTAAAAAAAATATTCACTATATCGTTGTGGCTATACACATACTGAATAGTGATTATCAAGATAATTTATGTATACCATGGAAATATTTTATTATCAAGTCATTACCATAGACCCCATGTTCTAGTGAAGAAGAAATCTTTTAACGATATAAGATGATAATACAATACTTAAATAATTACATTTTTAAACATATTAGAATTAGATACGTACCTATAATAAAGCTCAAGAGTATAGATTCAAACTGCAATTTGTGTAGGTAAACAACGTATAGAAACGTATCCAAGGGAGTTAGGAGGTTGTAAATTTCCTGAAAACTGTTAAATTAAAAAAAAAATTGCTAAATATTCAAATACTGTTATTTTTATTAAATGTATACAAATAAACACAATAAATAATTTTAGAAAAAATACAAATAACACCTGAACTAGTGTGGATCGTTAACTATTAATTGTACGAATTAAATAAATTTCAGTTAAAAATTATTTTCTGTCGACACGACGCCTAGAGGTCATCTCCAATACACGTCAAAAATATAACTTTAAAGATTCCTGTAAGATAACGTATTCGATTAACTGTTAACAGTTTAGCAGTACAACACTACAGGACTGTCGCTAACCTACATTGCATGATAGATACAAATGATAATAACATATAAATATTTATAAATTTTAATATCAAAAATATGCGTTGTTTTAATTTCTAATAAACACACCTCTCCTAATACCTATCAAATTCCTCATCTAAAAATCATTACTGAAATCAATTTGGATACATGATATTCAACTATGGGGAATCATAAAAAACAAACTTAAATAAAATTCAATCTTTCCAAAACATTACGCTAAGAAAATTAAAAAATGCTTCCCCATACATATCAAATCATACTTTTCAAACAGATCTGAAATTAAAAACAGTCCTCGAAGAAGCCAAACACTTTTATAAAAGATTCCACAACTGTCCTCACTCATTCAAATTCTTTAATTAAATTCTTTTCTCTCTCACAATCTCAGGCAGACGCTTATAACGATAATCGTGTAGAGACCTTTTACAATTTTAAACAAAAAAAAATCAACATGTAATTAAGTAAATTATTTTTATATCTTCTTAAAAATAAACAATTAAGTGTCATCATATAGGTAGCTTATTTACTTACGTTTTTCTTTTTTGTGTGTACTTAAATACTCAATACTCATTATGTTATTTTTCTTATATCACATACACTTGTTATGTCTACTTATATAAATTGTATATTTTGACTTCAAATAATAAAAAAATAAAAATAATTGTAAACGTTGTAAAAAATAATAAAAAGTATAATAATAATATAAACCATTCAAAATCCAAAATAAATAAAATTAATCTATCACATTTTTAATCCTAGCTCTTCTATCTTCAAAAAAAAATTTTAGATACGAAAAAGTACCTGTAATTATATATTAGATACAAAATGTAAATATTTCGATCGTTAGAACTTTGTATAAATTATTATAATTTAGAAATAAGTATAAAGAATAAAATAAAAACTGACATGGTGACACTTGAGTCTTGAATTACGTAATATAATTTCATATATTAATATGATAAATTATGTATTAAATATATTAAATAAATGTATAGTGGACCGTTAGTATATACTGTATAGTATGCACTTTAAATTATATATTGAGTACACTATATAGTGTATAATTTATATATTATTATAGGACATATATGTATTACAATATTATTAATATTATTATAAATTTATTAAACCTATTATAGAACTAATGTCGTCCACCCCTTGAGCCGGGCCTGTTTATTATGTTACTATGAATAATAAACGTTGTTTTGACAACTAAGAATTTTCATATCTTATAGCTGATCCAGTAAATGTTATACACACATATTATGGTCTTGAGTTCATAAAAAATCTCGTCGAAAAAAGCACTTTCAGATTTCCCGAATTTTTTTGATTTAGCGTACCTAAAACTTTTCCAATTTTTCTTTCTGTAAAAACCTTATTTGAACTATTACGAATCATTTTTTTTTTAATGAATTCAATCAGTCAATTCGTTTTCAAGTTATGCACTTATCTAAGAACAGCATTTTTTATATGTATATATATATATATATATATATCTAATAGATAAACAGAAAAGGTTACTGTGAAATACATAGGAAAAAGTTGAACATGTTTATGAGTGAAAATACGTTTTTCAAGGATTAATTTATTTGATAAAGATATAGGTGAATGTGTTTCGTATGTCTAACAATGATTTATTATGTTATAGTCGGCTAATTAAATATTGTAATTGAACAAATGTAAAAGTCAATGTACTCTTTTAATAATTTATGTAAACCATTTTGTATAACCATCACGCATCTACGTCTTAAAATTATAATTAGGTAAAGGTAAACAATGTGAAACACGTATGTACCTAAATGATATACAGTCCATACCTAAACAGGGGTAAATATTATACCCATGATATTAAACCTATGTCAACAACAACAAAAATAACAGTTACAATTATAAGCTACGATTACCTACCATAATTTCTGTGTAATCCTATAATATAACAAGAAATTATCCTCTAACTGGCTTCAAAGCTTACATTACCTATATTTACATTTTTTATTCGAACATTATGGGTAACTCGTAGAGCGCATTAGAGAAGTAGTTAGATCGTACAGGTTCAATGTCCAATACGTTTTAATAAAAAAGCATCATTAACGATTAACATTATTGATAATATTATGTATTCATATTCCAATGTACAACTTACAATTAAAAGGTACCGGATAAGCGTTAGGCCGTAAGGCGTAAGGGTAATATTCAATAAATGTCTACAATGATTATCATTACAAACATTGTAAATAGGTATAAATCAAAAGATTTATACAATTACTATACTAGAAATCTTAGGAACTAGCTAGCTCTATTGTATACTAAAGATTATTTTGTACAAAAAACTTTTCTAAATGGAGGTGTTACGTACTACACAGTGTACCTATCTATTGACTATTATTAAGGGCATTTTATCGTGTTATATAATCTTATATTTATATAATTAGGTATATCTTTTTTATTAGTAATTTATTTTACTATTAATAATAATTAATAAGAATATATTATTATGATGGGTTGAATTAATTTTTTCGAAAATATCGCATTTTTTATAAAATTTAAACAGAAATAACAGCATTTTAATAGGTAATCAAAATATAATAGATTGTTTAACTTTTATTTACCACTCCCGAAAATTTTGTTTGTTTGTGGCATTTGTAAATCACGTGGAGTATGAGCATGACGCCATGACATGACTACAACTCATATAGGTACCTCCATATATATAATATTATACAGTACCTATAGCTATAGGCTATAGTATATAGGTACCTAATTACTAATTAGTACTAAGAATACTGCGCATTTAGGATTGGTGGAAATTTAAATAATTTATTCATAGCAGAGTTTGATGTTAAGTTATACCTAATCAAAAATAAATAACAATTAGACATCTTGCATCATTAATATTATTAAAATACGCGCCGTAAACATTTATAATCTAAAAAATAACGCGAGTTCATTGCCTAGTGTCAATGAAAAGTATATAGTGTACATCATATCCCAACAGATAACACCGATAACACCGTGCTTAATGTTATTTCACGGAAGATAGTATTTTTTGTCAATTTTAGTACTTATAATTTTCGGCACAAAAAAATATAATAATATTAATTTTGATAATTTACTTCATGTCAGAAAACGAAATTAAATATAATATATTAATATTATTAGGTAGGTACCCTATGCTACAATTTCAATTGTTATTAATTTAAAACCTGATAAATTTACGGATCTGAGCTTACATCAGTTATAAGTTTATAAGTTATGACATGTTTTACTATAGATAATATAATATCGACACGTGTCTGATATAATATATTATACTGTTTTACTATAAAAATAATAATAATCAGTAAGATATAGACAAGATCCATTACGTCAAATCTATTTTATCAGTGTGTAATTGTAGGTACCTACATAAGATTATTTTTGATTGAAATTAAAGTTAGATATACTAATTAAAAAAAGAAATTCTAATTTAAATAAAAATCAACAGAATTTACTTAGTTTTGTCGTAAAGTTACAAATTTAAAAAAAAAAGTGAGAAACATATTAAAATAATATTTAATTTGAAAAATCAATTCTTTAACTATATGATTTTATAAAAATATATTTATTTTAGACTAATACAACGCGTGAATAGGTACCAAAATATGTCTTGATAAAAAAAAAAAATGATAGAAAAAGTTTTGAGTTTTACTTATTATTTATACCTCTAAAAAGTACATAATTAAAATAAGTACCTATATAATAATTATTAATAAGTTTTAAAAAATAAATAATTAATTTTTTTTTTTGGAATAAGATTACTTTTATTACCTACCTACACAATTTCTTTTTATCTATTTTTATTTATTACGCAAATTAAAACTCTAAAAAGTAGTGTAAATTCTATTTATTTTTTTTTGTTTTGCTGATTTCGGCGTTGGTTGAGGCCCTATATTAGTATTTCAACAGATTTTGCTTTTTACTTTTCAGACAGTTAATTTATTATTAATGCGAACGTCATTGAAGGTTATAATTCTATTATTATGTATTTATAACTACGCAGCTATTAATTACAATTTATAAACATGATAAAATTCCTACTATATAAAAAAAAGAATACCTACGAGATATAAAAAAAATTAAGTGAGTTGCTGACTTAAATATTACTTATAACTGAGGTATTATGAGTTCTATTAAATATATCAGTATAATATGAAAATGGCATAGCTAGAAAAATGTTTTGTATTGGAACAACCCCCTTGCCATATTTATGTAAAAAAATATATTTACTAAATACCTACATATATTATATGCTTTAGATTCGTATAAAATATATAGTTATATGATTCTATTTATTGATTTAATAAATGGAGTTTAATTACTAAAATTAAGTGTGTTAAGCTCAATACACAATACAAATTTAAAATTAGAATAAAATTAAAACAATCCACCAAGAAAAATTATGCCTATTCATCAGAAAAAACTTGTAATATGAACTGTATGATAACAACTCACTACAATTAAGTGAGAGGGGAAGTCAGTTAAACAGTATTACTCTAAATTCTCTGATACTTATTGATTGTCTTGAATTTGATAGAAATAATGGAAGGTAACTAATATTTGATACTTATTGTTGTCGGTGTCGCAGAGTTCAATTTTAACTAAAGTTTATCCACTCACCAAATTTATTAGGTACCTATTCAAATACTAGTTATTATTTAAAACACTCCTTAGTACACTAAGTTCACTCCTTTTACAACACATTTGTATTTATGATTTTATTTTATGTACCTATTTATTTCAATAATAGTTATAGTTTACAAAAATTTGATTCCAAGTTTCTATGCATTAATATAATATGAAAAATGATCAATTAAGTTTTATTTAATCATTAAAATTACCTCTTAATTGCTAAGACTAGCCATCTCGATGATTCTGATATTGTAAGATTTGTTCAAGAAATTTTATGTCAATTAAAATATGAATTATTTTATGATTTTCTGCTACTTGATTTTTCTTATTTTCTTACATCTATGAAAGAATAGCTATATATAAGTATTAAATTTTCATAACAATTGAAGAACTTCTTTTATTTCAAGTATATATTTATATAATACATACTAACAAAGTAATATTTCATCAAAGACTAGATCATGGATCAACATTTCCTCAATTTTTTACCCAATTAATAAACCACATTATGTATAAGTGTATAACCATAAATTTAATATAAATAATTATTATTTTTAATGGAAAAATTGTATAGGTTAGATTAAACAACACTAGTACACAGCATAAAATAATATGATATAAAAAAACTTGAGTGTATGACTGGACTATAATGTAAATATGTGATTACATGGTAGGCCTCAACTGTATTGGCATCTATGTATTAAAACTGTTTTAGAATTTAAAATGATGGATTTTTAAACTAAAATTCATAATAAGCATTTTTAACCAGTCTGATACTGAATAATTCAATGTACAATACATAAAAGTATCTATTATAAATTTATTATTTAATTATACATTTTTAGTATTATAATTATTTACTTCATTTAGTTGTTTGAACAGTGGTCATCAACTTAACACTGCTTAAAATTAAAATGAGTATTAACATGTGAATTTTTATCATATCTATGTAAATAATAACCCGATAGCTATTAATATTGTAATACTATAATAATGTAAATAAGTAATAAGTAACTAAATAGTTACCCAATACCTATCCTACTATAGAAATAGTTTTAATAACTCTAGACAAATATTTTTACTTACCCACCCACTCAAAATTGTAGGTAGTTCAAATTTACCACCATAGAGTGTACTCACAATCACTAGTTACACTATTTATTGCAAATATATCTATATTCTAGTATTAAAATAATATTTCAATGTCAAAGTTATTTTTTATTTGCATGAAAGGAAAACGTTTTGTGAAAATTAATTTGTGAACAATAAATACAAAGTTGTGAGATTTTAAAATTGGAGGGAATAAAAAAAATTAAGAAGAAACAAGCAATTTTTTTTACCAATTCAACTAAATATAAATGATGATCAAAATGTTTTAAATAATTTGAATTTTGAGAAATACTGAAAAATTATAAAATAAGATGAGTAAGATGCATTAAACCAAAACATAAATTAATTTTCTACTCAACTTACTAGAGTATAAACAATAAACGTAGACATAATTATTAAAATAAATTAAAATTTTTATTTATTTTTTCATCAATATTTCACGAATGTCCTTGAAAAATTGATTGAAGTAATGTAGATTATGTCTGAAAAAAAAAATTAACTTTTTAACATAATCTATATTTAGGTGGATATTTTTCAATATACATACATGGTTAATAATGTAGAACCTAGAAGTTCATTTGAGACTAGTAGATGGTGAATATAAGATCGAGTATGTTTTTTACAGGTCAAACACGTACATGAATCTTTTATTGGTACAAATTTCTCAAAATGACTGCAATTTTTCATATCAAAATATACACATTAATAAATATTATATTATTATTTTATTACACAATTTAAAAAATGAATATATTACCATGTATCTGTTAAACATATTTCATAATCATTTGAATTGTTGACATTTTCATCTGTTTTACAATGAAGAATGTCCATGATAATACTGTCATTTCTGGAATTCAAAGCAATAAATTTTAATACGCTTAGTAAAATGAAAAAATATAATTAAAATGAAAAAAAATCTTACTTATATTTTAAACTGTAATCAAATATTAAAGCCGAATTACGTTCAGTTGTAATGTATGGGAAGGATGAATCAAACATATCCACCCCACTATTTATAAAATCGATTATTAAACTAGGAGTCCAGGCACCGAATATGATTTTCATTTTATCATATGGGAGACATTCCTTATTTGAATAAAAAATTTGTAATTATATAAATACACATTATAAAATTTGAATAAGTAAATTGAGCAGTATCTTTATAAATACCATTGTTTTATTGACAATAGGTAGAATAAGATCACTAGGAATTTCTTCAACAATACTTCCATCAGTAAAAAATCCATCAAATAAAAATCCTAATACATCATCATGATATTCTGATAAAAATGTTGCAGATCGAATTCTTTCTTGTACATTATAACCACCTTGGATTGGAGCAATCACACAACTTTGTTTTAATATCTAAAAGCAAACATTAAGATATATAGTTTATACAATGTAGTTGTTATCATTTTACTCTTAAATAAGGTGATTCACCAAGCATGTTTACCCTACATTTTTTTTTTTTGATAATAAAAATCAATCTTGATTTTTTATTCAGCAATTTTCAAGTTTACTTAAAGACAATATTTTCAAATAAATTAGATTTTTTTCTTCTAATTTAAATAGTGTACTGTGTTACCAAAATTTTTTTTTTATTACTATTTAAAAGTAGAAAAATCAAATTTGAATAAATAATTTCTGAATTATTGTACATAATATACTTATGATAATAGGTTTAAAATATGATAATTTAATTAAATAATATTTTAGCATTTTATAATAATTGTAAAAATTATCTATGTATAAGTAAACTAGACTAAAATATCATACCTATTTTATATACAACTATATTTTAAAAATGCTTAATTTTTACAAATAATTTAATTAAAAATTATTCATTCAAATTTTAATTTAAACACATTAACGTGTTCAAAAATACATTCTACTTAACTATTCACAGTAAAATGGTTGGTTCTCGTTAGAAAAAAAGAAGGTGATATCACCTTAGGATATTCCTTAAGTGGTATAGACCTTAAATATAAGTATCCAGAGACATAAAGTAAACTTAAATATTCTAAAAACCAGAATTTTAATCAATGCATTACAAAAAGATATAAAATGAAACATCTTGTGTACTGTATAATTAACATTTAAAATATTTATAAATTTTTTGTAAATAATAATACTTTAGTAAGGATAAATATATTTTCAATTAAATAAATTGTATTTTTCTAAACTTTTCAGTTATATATTTCCCAGAAAATAAAATTTAATAATAATGTTATTCTACAAATACACATAAGAAAAAATGCTCTTGGATAGACTAATTGTTAAAGTTTAAAATATAAAAACTATCTCTTAAAACCATTTAATTGCAATACATATACGTTGATAATCTAAAAAAATAATCATTGAATTAGTCAATATTAAAGAATTAAGATAATACATTTTTATTTTTTATATTTTAAAACAAATTCAATTTTACAATAAAAAGTATATTTATTTAAATTAATCATACTCTATGATTAAAAATGCAATTATTTTCCATAATTAATTTTTATTTATTAACTAAGTTGACTCAAACAGGTATTGTCAAATTCAATGTAAATTACAATTTTGAATTATGGATATAATCATTATTTCTTATAGAATTTAATCATTGATTAATCAATTTTTTTTCTCGACATAAACATGTCAATTAGCTATAATTTATTATTTAAAAACAATTAATGGAATAATAATTGTTTAATGTTTAGTATAATATAATTATTAAATTAATTAAATTTACCATAAATATAACAAATGGGGCATAATACAGTTTGACAAATTTTTAATTTCAATATTTAATAAAGAAAAAAGGTGTTAATATGATACAAATTATCAAATTTTCATAAATCTATCGATAATATACAATATAAAAACAGTTATTTTAGAATAGATTTAGTAAAATATAATATTTAGTTAAATATTTCTAAATAATTAAATAGTTAAGTTTTATTATTGATTATTATTTATTAGTAATTATTTCAACTGTTAAATGATTATACCAAGTAAAATATATGTAAGTAAACAAATTACAATTTCATAGTAACACCAATAATATATTACTAACATAATTTATATTATTATCTTAGAAAATAAAAAGAAATAATGTAAAATATTTCAATAGGTCATATATACTATTTTATAGTTATCTTTCTAAGAAACACAGACTTGGTGCATACATTTTTTTTTCAACATTAAAATGATTAAAATTGTATTTTCTTGAAATTAAATCATTTTATTCTGATAAGTATATTTTACTAAATTTTTTTATGATAAAACAGTTTAATAGAAGAATAATTAATATTTTGTTTTAATAACCTTTTAAAAATATAACGAGTAATAACAAAATAAACAGAATAAAGATTGGAAACTTTTATGGTTTGTTATAATGGTAGTATAATATGTAATAATAATGCTATGATGAACCTAAACAATATAAATATTATATATATATTGATCAAAAACTTGATAACACACAGATTACAGAGTAGTATTAATACAGCAACAATGTACCCTAAACATTAAACTTAAGTACTTAGCAATAATAGGAATAATATACGATGACCACATTAAATCAGGGCATTATACCAGAATTATTAATCTGTATTTTGTGAAATGTAGTTACCATACATTGAATAAATCAAACACTATAATCAAAATTTAAAAACAAATATTACAGTGCTTTAATTCATTATTATTTGAATTACTACAAGCTATGAGTGATCCAGGAAAAACTTAATTAAAAAACATTGAACTATATACCCTATTTAATGTATACATTTTTTTCAATATATAAAACATAAATATAACTATACCTATACTCATATTATGATTACTAATGCAATTATCATTCAGGTGGTTGCCTACTTGCCTAAATTAAAAACAATTTATTTCAAAACAAATTATAACACATTATAATCTGTCAGTAATTATTATATAAACATAACTTTAAAATTTAATTAATGTTAGAACAATTTACTATATTTTGTAATAAATAATATAAAATAAAAATCTCAATTATAAATTAAACAAAAACAAATGTAAGATTTCTATCAAAACAGGAAAAAATTAAAGCAGCAAATAATGCATTTATCATAGACACTATTAGATAGCCAACTACCAAATATTATTTAAATTGTCAGTCATATTCAATCAGACCAATGTTAACAATTGTACTATATATATTATATATTAATATCTTATCTATTGAGGAATTTTGTAAACATGACCTTGTTGGAATAAGGCCCCCACATTCAACACTCTTATGGGTGGGTTTCTCTAAATTTTTTATAGCATCATTGATATAATCATAGAATTTAATATTCTATGATACAGTATTCACCACTTAATGTACTATATGTAATAATTTAGAATAGGAAAAAATAGATAAACATTAGTAAGCCAATTAACATTAAACAAAAATTGAAAAAAATTACAAATCATTTGTTATATATAAAATTGTAACTATGAAATGTTACGTGTGTTAACATTGGATATTAAATTTAATAGCTACATAGTTATAAAAACATTATTTAATTATGTAAATATGTATGTATCATTTTTAAACATGTGTTATAGAGTATGAAATGAAACATCTTTTGATTAACATTTTTATAGATAATAATAACTAATATGTTAAAAATGCATGTATTATATTAGATAGATTGTATATTTTATGATATTATGCAGTGCATTGATTAGAAATAACAAATATAGTTTATATAGAATATTAGGGTGATGTACAAAACATTTATACATGAAAATATGCACTATTTATATCATTAATAGTTACAAATGCTTAAATTTTGTCAAATATACTTTTTTTATTGGTGATATACAACAAAATATTATAATATTTATTATATTATAATTAAGACTTTATATTCAATTTCATAAATTCATTATAACAAATGTAAATCTAACCTAACCACAAAAAAATAAATAAATAAAAAAACAAGCAAAGCCAAGAAGATTAAAACCATAATTATAATTATTTATACTCATAAATTATAAATGAATTAAATACTAAATAATTCAATTTCCACGAGAACATTAATTCATACAAAAAAATAAACTCACTTCTGATTGATGATGCTGTTCCAAGCAACTTTTAAAAAGTCTATTTGAAACGTTAACTGACTTTTCAATTGCTGAAAGTGAACTATCCAAATTAATATCTGAAATGCTTAGGGTAACATACATAGTGGGTTTGAATACTTCCATGATATCCATATACCTAAATACAACATATTTTAATAAATTATATAATTCATTATAGTTTTCAATAAAAATTATGATGTTGCAGAATTGTTATAATTTCATTTAGTAATTTAAGGTAAAATAATTATTTTCTGAAACAATAAAACTATGTATAAAATATTAGTAAGATAGTTTATTTGTTCTACATAATAATACAATACTTATAAATTAAATGTATAGGCAATTAATTTAAGTTAAGTGAAAAACAAATATACATATAACTTTTTATAACATTTTAAATTAAATTAAAATAAATAAATTGTTTATTATAGCTATAATTTATAATATTTACTTTTCGTAATTAATTAATTGATTTCCACTTTTGGTTTTAATAGCAACACTTTCTTTTTTATTGTAACCTTGTGGGTTGTCTACCACACAGTCAGTTATTGAGCAGCATGACAAATACTTCTAAAAAATGTAAAAATTTATTTTTAAAACAAAACTTAATAATACAAATATATTTAAATAAAAATTATAAAATACTAATAGACATTAGTATAAATACGATTATGTTTTATGTGAATGTTATTAAACTTAAAATAAAAAAAAATACAATTAAATACTATAGTCTAATACTAAAAATATGAATTATTATTTAGGGGTAAATATTTCTTTTTTTGGTTCAGTAATGATAGAAGTTGGACAAATTAAAAATTTTCTCCAGTAAAATCTAACTATTGAACCACCACTGCTCTTATCATTAGACAAATATTTTGTTATAAGTACAAAAATTGTTCAAATCAAGACTCCTGATTAAATTAAAATGAAAATCATTAATTTTAAATACCTAAATAATCAAACTTTAAGCATTAATGCATAATTCTAGTAGAATCACAAACCCTAGATATTCAAAAGTATTTTAAATGAATATTAGTGACTAGTGTTAGTAATGAAATTAATATATACCTCAAGACCAACAAACGCGTTGAGACCACGTTTAAATTCTTTCAGTGGTTGATGAAAACTTAGACATGTCGGCAATGGAAAATTAAACAATACCTGATCATCAGGCACAATTTTTTCAAATACTTCTCTTGATATATATGGCACACTTCCACGCTAGAAAAATCGCAAAAAAACAATAATAACATTATTGTAAAGGATGTGGAATTTTTTACTTTAGTGTAAAACATGAAAGCCGGAGTGACAATTTGAGAGTTTGAGTGTTTTAGCGTCCCGAGTCTGGGTCCATTTGCCGGTGGTATGTCATTGTGTCTGTCCGTGACTACCGAAAATCCGGCTTGCTCCATCGATGATGTTTGAAAGAAAATGACGTCGGCAGGAGAAGAAAAGTAGGGTTGTTAGTAATAATAAAATAATTTTGCTGCTGACAAAAGTGAAATAACCAAAATTGAAAATAATTAAATTGTTCAAAGCTTAAACATTTTGATTTCAAATGCTACTTTACATATCAACCACGCGGGTTAATCGTTATCAGTTTTTTAGAAATGGCAATGATTATGTTATCAATGGTAATTGAGTAAAACATAATCTTACTTTCTGAGATTACACATTTCCTCAGTATTCATAAATTATTGATATCAATTTTATATAATGATTATAATGTAAATAGTTTTAATTTTTATTAGTTTTTAGAGTTTTTACTATAAGGATCGCGTCGGTCTTAGATAATTTCACATAATTATAATATAAAATCATAACTCATAAATGAACCTTTAATCATTTTATGTGTATTACAATTTACAATAGATACAAATTATACAATTTTCTATTAGAAACTATTCTCGAATTGAATATAAAAGCATTTTTTCTGCTCAAAAATATAATAAGTGACAAAAGAAAACATATCATTATAAGACTATTCACAGAACAAATATTTTAGTGTTTATAGGGTATATCTTATACGCAAGTTTATACTCAGTATTTAGAGACAATATTTAGTTTTGTTCTTGTACAATGAATGCAAAAATAAATAAATATAATACGATGAATAGTAGTAAAATGTTTTTAAATTAAAAATTAATTTTTAATCTTTATCATTATGAACTTAAATAAAAAATTGCCATGATACATATTAGATATTTACAATATTAAATGTAAACAAATGATTTATAAGATACAGTAAAAGTAGAAATTATATTTTTAACTTTATGAAGATAAAATAAGTATTATTAAATTGTAAATGATATAATTTACTTTATAATATTTATTAATTATTATGTTATTCATGCTATATTTCTTGATATAATGTAAACATCAAAAACAGTTTTTCATTTCACTTAATAACTGCTAATATTAAAACAGTTTTAATGAAAAAATAAGTTAACACATTTTTATTATCATACATATATAATTTATTTAAAAAATGTAGGCATTATAATTAGTTATGTTGAGAATCTTAATTATTTACTTGGTAATTATAATACAAATTTGTTTTTATTGCTGATTATTTTTTGGTGTACAACTATTAAATAGAGCTTCTTTAATTGTTTGAGACATTAATCCACATAATATTTCGATTGTAGCTTTATTACTATCCTTAGTAGCTTTTACCAATTTATTTTCTGTTTTAGTACGGTCAACAGGCTCAAAAAATGTACGACTCAGAGAAGTGTCAGCTTGTTCTAGTTTATCAGAAAGATCATTTATTTGACCAGTTAAGTAATCAGCATTTGTTATCAAACTGGACGAACTTAAAGTGTTCACCCAATACTTATTCCATAATGAATCCAATAAACGCCGATCCAGGGAAGATTTGAAATAATTTACTTCTAATGAATAGTATTGTTTACAGTGTACTCCAAAGTCTTCAATTTTATTTAATGGAATAGTCTGATACTCGGATGGTTCTTCATTTGCTGGTTTATAACCCTACAAATTGTATTTATGTTTTAAATAGCATAATAATAATAGACATAAAAAGAACAAATATTAAAAAAACTTTATAAACTTGCCTTAGGATAAGTACGGAATGCTCCCAAACAAACTTTACCAGCTGAAATTGTTCTAACTGGATCAATTACAATTGCTACAAAAGGTTCTTGAAAATTCTGATTTAACATTTGAGTTGAAACATCAATACCTGATAACCAGCAGCCATAGCCAGGGTGGCTGTGATACCATCCAATCGCATTTTCTTGACGTCCAACCTAAAATATTTAAAAATTAACAATATATAATTATGAAATAAAATAAATTCTATTAGTTATGATTTATTATTTATTAGGTACATTAATTGAAAAATACATCAAAAAATAATTTATTTAAATTATATTAATAATATGACTAAAAATAATTGTACTTTAAAATAAATTGTCACACATATGCTATAAATAAATCCAAAATAAAAGTTCAAATATAATACTGAAAAATAATCAAAAATTATATTCAAACAGCTTATTTTTATTTCATGAGCAAAATATATGACTTTATGAACATATCAAGTATTCTGACAAAACCTAATAGTTTTGCAAACATATCTATAACTGATAATATAAACATTACTTACTTAAATATACTTTATATAAACTTACAACTTTAGCGGATTCAATATATGCTGTCATGTATTCATAAGCTTGAGCTTGAGCATTGACTCTGGTTTCTGTTCCTTCAACAGGTAAAGCAAAAGAATCCATGACGATCATAGTATTACCTTCTACTTTACCAAGTAAAAGACCCATTATTTCCAAAATACCACCAGATCGAGCATGCATGACCATTTTAAGTAGTGCTAATGCAGATATTTTAATATCTTTAAAATAATGTGGGCTGAAAAAATTAACAATAGAAAACATTACATTAATACCTAATATAGAATAAATTTGTTAAAAGGGATGGCTTATGGGAATTGGCCCTTTAAACTTGTAAGATTACAGAAACTTAAACAGGCATAAAGTTGCTAATGATAAATTGGAAAATTTTAAATCTAATTTCAACTAAATTTAACTCATTGACTCATAATTATTTGAATAAATGAATAAATAATATTGTACACGTAAGTGTCAAAAACAAAAACTAATTAATATGACAAATATATATGCCAGAGTATTTTGAAATCAATAATTATAGTTTATCAAAAATACAATATGAACATACTCTTTCTCCCAAGGTTTGGCAGTCAAAATATCTTGTTGTTGTTGTTTGTCATATTTGAATATGTCGTCGACTGTATTAACAGTTTGTACATTGTTTTCCAATTCCCACGTCTTTTTGGCAATGATTTCTTGGGAATCCCTCGATGTAGACGCCATACTAATGAACAACCCAAACATGTGCATTAGTTAAAATATAAATGTTGTCTATATTGGAAGTTAAGATCATGACAAAGTTTTTAGTTTACTATAAGAATATCTGAATAGAATAGATAATAAACAAAATATTTAATAAATTAACTACCTAACTAATACATAAATTCAATTAATATTACCTTCTAAATTGTCAACCAAAAAATAAGAATAATTTATTAATTTTTTCAATTTTTTGTTTAAAACAGAAAATTTAACATTGATCACAAAACAAGAATAATGGATAGTGATAAGGAATTCACTACCGACATGACAATATACTTCTTATCACAATTTTTTTAAAAATAAATTTTTGGTACCACTGTATTACTTTTATTGTTGTGCATGTTGTGCATATTTAAATCACTGAATACACAAAATTTTAATTTGCGGATCAGGATATCTAAAATTTACCTAGGGGCTTGAATAATAATCTTTATGATTATGACATGACAAATGACTTGAATTTGTCAATTGGGACGTTATGAATATTAAAATTCTGTTGTAATTGTTTCTTTAGAGAGATGTTTAATGATGACTTAAGACTTTGTTTTGATTTTTTGAAAATAATTTGATAGAAAATGGAAAGTTCAGTATAAATTGGATTCATTCGTGTATGTCATTAATTATTTATATACTAATATTTTTTTTCCGTAATTACATTAAATGCTGGGCACCATTGTACGATAGTTTTACTTACACTCCTAAAAGTACCGACACAGAATAAATTAATTTTATTATTTCATTTATTCTGTGGCACCCAACCACTATATTGTTTAACTATATGTTGTTTATTATTAATTTTTATCACTATAGAGCAGTGGTTTTCAACCTCTTTAACAATGTAGCACACTTCTACAAAATTTTTGTGGCACACCAATTCATATAATACGTGAAGCATATATTTTTATATATAATATATAATATATATACAAAATTAACTCCATTAATAGATTTATCGCGGCACACTTCAATGGCGCTCGCGGCACACTGGTGTGCCGCGACACACCGACACCGGTTGAAAATCACTGCTATAGAGTAACGTACCAGTTAAATTCGTCCCCGGAGAAGTCCATTGGGAAGTATCATGATGTGATGAACCATTGCATATCGACGGATATCTGGTCCCTTGGTGTAATTGGTATCAAGGGCGTACCCTGAAATTTTTCAAAGAGGTCCACATTTTTATGTGATTAATTATAAATATTTATGATTTGTTACGTTTTGCCAACTGTAATGATATGCTCACACATAATTTATTGTACATTTTATTATTTCATTAAATAAATAACGGTAAAGTTGTCGCACGCAGATAGCCCTCAATAAAAACCAATAACCCCTATTGATCACTGATGAGAGAAACGATTTACATTGTTTGGTCAAGTAGGAACTCACACGTTATTGTGACAATATGGCGCAAAGCGTGTGATTTATTTTCGTGTTCCGCCAGAGACATTGGATGGTCCAATGAGGCTCTCCGTCGTTGGAGAGAAAGCCGAATTCTCTAAGGACGTGGAGGCCTTTATTGGAGCCACCTGCGACCCTGGCTGTCTTGACCACGTCGTCTTCTCTCGCCAGCGCATGAACACCAACCAAACTATCGAGTGCATGAGCACCGACAAAATTACAAGTGCAGGCGCACCAGACAAGCGAGCAGGAGCTCTACTCAAAAACCACCATACACCTCACACCACAAGATTCTGCGAGCGACAGCTGAACTTCCATTTTTATAAGTTAAATCAGAGTTGTTTTTCTTACTTAAACTTAAGTTTTTCTTAAGTCGTATCGTAAATTGTATCACCTTGCATCCTTCTCCGAGGAACGTACTACAGGTATTCACTGCGGCGAACCAGGTAAGGTGCATGCCCAAAATACTTATTGTTAGTATAGATTCTTTTACCATCTAATTTACATAACGATGTATTTGATTATATTCTCGAATCACGATCTCGAGAACCTTCCGAAGAACAGGAGGAAGGCAATAACACGAGAACAAGTAACGGACTTACATACAAGGCTTGAGTCCCTTGTGTCAGTCCGGCCGCATCTCCCCTTACTTTTAACTTCTTTATTTATACTTTTAATTTCTCTTATTTTTGTGTTATTAGTTATTACACAACCGAACATGGGAGACCGATAAGCAGTGCATTGCATATACATGCATATTGTAATGGTGATCGGAGAACGTACTGCCGTCTGGCACAGTGGCCCATTCTATTTGATATTTTATTATAATATACATTATACATTTACGATATAAAATATCAATTAAACTATATTGTACAATCTGTTGTTTGTACTTTTAGCATTCAATTAATCAATGGGGGGTCTATACCAGGAAACCTCCCTTGGGTACGCCCCTGATTAGTATCATGTATGTATATAATTTAATAATCATATTTATTATTTCCTATTAACCATCTAGAGAAGCCCAGTGGTTTTTGAATTTATTGATATCAATACATACCTACATGTGTTTATGAAATGAATATGTGTTTTCTTTTACCATTGATTATAGAATAATCAATGCTTTTACGTTCTAAACATAATAATTCATTATTTTCATACTTTTTCAGACTACGTTTCACGCTCATTTTTTTGGCACTAACTTCGTTTTATTTAATACGCAAAATTCTTAATACATCCATCATTATTGTGTTATGAGTTTTTTTTAACTATTATCATTATTTTTATTTAGTTTTATCTTATGTTCTTACATTTATCTTAAATCTACAGGACTCCGAATATTTTAGGTCTCAGCTCGTGGTTGGTAATCTAGCCCAAAGTAAGACTACCACACAGACTCCACAACATTCGGTTTCCGAATTATTGTTATAATGGCGAAGAATTGAACGGTCATGCACAAGCGGTTATATAATAGGCAACTCATCGTACGAATCAAATCGTAAAATTGTCAAAATCTTATACATTTTTCCTTTATTTTGACTGTTACCTTAGGTTATGAGCACAGCTAGGATGATAGGATTTCAATCAAGAGGGTGGCAGTTGATAACTCTTTTTGTTGTTGCTTTTTTGATTTTATAGTAAAATGTATACGTTTAGTATGAGTAATAGAATTTAGTTTAAAGTGCAGGAGGAGCGTACTTGCCCCCCCCCTCGCCACGCCTACGCCACAAGTACTTGCACTACGTTTATAAAAAACTTCTAAGAACGCTCTTATGCTTGGATTTGAGAATGTTAGTCGAAGGTGAACAAAGTGAACATCGGTTGTTTAATAAATGTATTATTGTTTATCAATATAAATACTTTTTACTTCTGAAAATGTGTTTGCAAGATATCTTTTAGTTTCTACATTATTTACGACGCATAATATTAAGAATATTACAATATTTGATAAATAATAATCTTTTGTTTATAACATTTTTATATCTTCAAACTAAATTAGAATTTTTGAAAGTTTTTAAGTATCATTCGTTACAACATTGTAATTTTAATAGTTAAAT
The DNA here is from genome assembly GCF_002803265.2 of Melanaphis sacchari. NCBI lineage: Eukaryota > Metazoa > Arthropoda > Insecta > Hemiptera > Aphididae > Melanaphis > Melanaphis sacchari. The sequence continues at coordinate 4,907,018 of NW_020271114.1, read as the reverse complement.
TGATTTGTACAGATTAATTTTACTTTTTTAAACACCGAATATAAACCAGAACCCCAGTGAAAGATTTTTTTCAATATTGAATTTGATATTTCTAATAAACATTTTTATTTAAATAAGATAAAAAAAGTTTTATTATGTGATTGAATTAAAACAGTTACTATGTTAAATTTATAAATACTGAACTGTTAAAATACAAATCTATTAATCATGATTATTCTACAATTTTCATAGCCATCCAACCGAATAGGTAATGAAAACATTTACAATTTATTTTTTCAAAGGCGCCTTATGGCCATGTGTTATCTGAAAAAAATAAAAAAGGCCTGATAATCAGGTTTAATACATTTGATATTGTATTGATTTATATAGAGTCAATCGGTTAATATGGAGCCTGTTGTTCTGTAGTAAAATGTAAAATTACTTTATACTTTACAGTCTAGAGATTGCCTACCGATGGGAAATTTGATCTTATCAATAACACTAAAGAGTATGGCTGTAGATAGTATTATCTATAAATTGTCTTCCATGCCATCCACCCATGCGGCATGCAATTGAATTGTGGGAAATATATTTTGATTATGTTAAACCGCTTGGACTCGATGTTCGACTGTTATATTTGATAATGAAATATGGCGGTTTTTTAATGTAAACATTGTGTAAACACTAAAACTAAATACAAAACAATTATTAACATCACAAATTTGACTATAATATAGTAAAAATATATAGTACTTTTATTGAAACAATTACTGTGTTTTCATTAGTTTAAAAACTCATGCTCAATGGCGTGTAAAGATTTTTTTATTTATACTGATCGAAATAAATTGCTAACACCCTCTTCTACAGAGTATAGGGTTGAAAAGCTATTAAAACCCAAAGAATTGAAAAAATCTATAAAAGGTGAGACATTTTACAGAAATAATTTGAATATTAATTTATTTGTTTTTAACTTTTTAGCATGTCACGAAGAATTAAATTCAGAAGGTGCACAGTTTATATTTAAAAATTTTGATAAACTCTTTTCAGTGATTGAGTTTATTGATCAGATTGACTATCAAGACTTACATTATGTTTATGAAAATATTCTTGTTAAGAGTAAGTTAAATTATACTTATATTAATTTGTCATTAGTTTTATATTGAGTAGAAATATTTTTAAGATACCTATTACCTAGTTAATATTATTATAAACCTATATAATATGTTATATTTGTTAAATTCAGTTTAGACATGTCAGATCTACTCTTTTAAACAAAGATATCATTTAAATTATTATTGTTTTCAGTATAATACTAATCTTGTTTTATTAATACTAGGTAGCTATTATTTTTTAACTCAAATGTTTTCCTATACCAGTTATTCTCAATTTTTTTTGTTTCAGTGGCTCATAAATTTACTTTTTATTGAATAGGCAACTCCCTACCATAAAAAAGCCGAATTCTTATGCCATAATATAGTAATATTAATAACACTTTTTATTATAAGAAATGTTATCATTTAATTTTAATATAACACAATACAGAATCATGAATATTTTGTTTTTCTTAAATATAAAGATTATTTTTAAGTTAAAATGAGTTTTTATTTCCTTGTTATTAATTTAAAAATAACATTCCATTAAAAATATTTTGTGATGCAACTTTTATTTGCGATCCATTGGTTGGGAAACATTGAACCACATTATCTAATGAGAAGTCTGAGGACTTGTTTACTAAAAGTAAAAACATAGCTTTTGAAGCTATGTTATGAAAATTGTAAATGCTTGATTGTAATTCTTTTAATAATGACGTACAAATTTTTAACAAAAAAATTGAAGATTGCAAAAAGACATAAGTGTTATGTACATAAGTTTTTAGTTTTGAGTTTTTTTTGTCATTTGATTTGTACAATTTTTTTGATAAAGTTATAAGTATTTATTTTTAGTTATCAATATTTAAGTATTTTAATTCGTATTTGGTAGTTTTGATTGTTTTAAAAAATATGAAATTTCAAGTATATCTATTTTAAGGCATACAAATATTTAAGTCAAAAGCTTAATAGATATATGTACAAGGTGATTATTTTCATTAACCACTCATTATTTCAAAAACTAATATCATTAAAAAAAAAAATTAAATGTTGTTTTATTTTTACTGTGAATTATTTAAAAGAAATATTTTCAAAAAATTCATAGTTTTTTATATAATGAGTGATTCATGATAAAAAAAAAAATCACCCTCTATTAGTGTCTACAAGTGCTACCATTATTTTATTTAAAGTAGTGTTTTAATTTTTATTCAAGTATGACTTTTGCATGTTTTACATGTTCTCAATTGAATTTGTCACATATTTATAAAATAGGATAAAAATAAAAGGACTAAATAGGACTTATAGAACCATATGAAAATATGATTTGTGGATATATAAAGTATATACAGCAGAACTCTGATTATCCAGATCAATAAAAGTCATGGGTGGTCTGAATAAGCAAATACCCGGATGATTGACATATGACATATCAAAATGTATTTAATTGTATGGATATATTTACCCAATAATATCCACATTTTCTTTCATAGTATGCACTACAAGTTTTCTATTGGACAACATTGTAACACTGAAATTCACTCGTATTACGATTAATAGACTGAATTGTATGATGATTAGATTTACTGATTTACTATAACAAATAATATCTATTAAGAGGATGTTATGCCCAAAGTTAAACGTATACAACAACCGAGATAGGTACTTAATATTTCAAAAAAAAACAAAAAACCGATGAGGTTCTTCCCTAAATATTGTTGTCTATAAATTTCGTTATTAGTATTTTTGCTCTAAAATCATTTTTTGATACCGTTTTGTTTGTTTTCAGTGAACGTGATTTTACCTCTGAAAATGACTATTTTAACACAATGTTTTATTTTTTATCTAATCTACAATTGTAAGGAACGACCAGTGGTGTATTGGTAAATACATTTATGGATATACGCAGACTTGGCCATTTATCCCGATTTTAACAGCATGTCCTGGTGTCCCTGCCAGTTATTAATTTTGTTCCGGTTAATGGAAGCCAAGAGAAAATAACTTTGATATTGTATTATTTAATAATAAAATATAAAATAATATTGTAGGTACATAGACACATGGTAACAGTATCATTAATCTTTATCATATTATGTTATCGACACGTCAGGTTTATTTGTCTTTTTTTTAAAAAAGCTTAAAAAAAAAGGATTAGGTATTCAATATGATGTCCTGGTTTGGTGATTTTAAAATCTGGCAACTCTAGGTATATGCACCTAAAAGTAGTTTAATAGGTATACTTAAAAAAAGTTTCTTGCTTCGCTCGAAATATCTTAACGCTTATAATAGTATTTAATATTTAATAATCTTCATATTTTATTACAAACACTTAATTTTTTTAGTAAATATGTATTAAAGTAAATAACTAAACTGGAACACTTCAGAAATTTATTTTTTTTAATTTTTAAATTTATTTACTTTATCCAACAAATATTTACATAATTGTGAATTTTTTTTTATTTAAAACCAAAATTGTGATTTTAGTGATAAACAGAATGTAAATAGGTAGATTTGGTTTGAATTGAGTAGTATTCTGATAGCGTAAAATTCAATGAAATATCCATTATTCGCATACATTTTAAATTTACATGATATTGATGCTAATATTTGATATTTACACTAAACAGTATACACACTCGGCATTTTCCGAATTCCGAAATTCATACGGGGTCAAGGCTATTTTTGGACAGTGTAATAGTGTACATAATAAAATAATATGAGTAATTGTATATTAATATAATATTATTATTATTTATTTTATACTGTGATATTAATTATAACTGATGATAAACTAAAAGCTTGCGCATACCCATATTGTATGCATTTTCAGTTGGCACAAATCCATAATAGACAAATTTTCTATAAGGTATACGCATAAATCCAAAAATAGGGATCCGGGTATACGTCGTTTGGATAATCGGAGTTTTACTGTAGTTATAATATTTTTAAAATAAATATGACCAAAATAAGTTTACCAAAAATAACTCTTGACTATATTTCTGAGTGTTTTTTATTTTATCATTAAGTTAATTGTAAATTTCTGAATGCATCTGATTGAATGCAGATATTGTTAGACCAGTTTGACTATACTTTTACCATTATATTATATTTATAAATAATTGATTGTACAATAAATAGGAACACTTGTTTTCCTAAATTTTAGTTGACATGCAAAATTTAATATTATTTTTTTCTTATGTTATATTTAAATATTTTATGGTTGATAGCCTACATCATTCAACATAAAAATTCATACAAATTTAAAAATATATTTAAGTAATTTATAAAAAGCCCCAATAGATATATTTAAATGTTTACCAAATTTAAATCTTTAGAAGTTTTTCAAATAATTTGATTGAACTTAGAAAAGAGTCTAAAATTTTTATAAAGTTATATTCAAATAATAAACTAAAAATGTTGAAAAAATATAATACTTTGATACCTAGTTGAAATAAAAAAAATTCTTATTAATTTGTGTTAAAAATTAAATTATTTATAAATTTCTAGTAATAATTTATATTTTCATGTATTCAATAAATAGTCATTTTTAATCTTTTTTCTAAAATGTTTGTTCAATGTCTTTAAAAAAATCAACTTAAAATTGTATTTATAAAACAATAAATACTATCAAATTCAATTTCTAGTATTTAAATATTAACAACTAAAAATAAGTTTAATAAAAAAATATATATATATATATGTATATATATAATTTATCAAAAAATGTACATAGTTATTTGAATAAAAAACAAATTATTATAGTTTTATATATTTTTTAATTTATTTAGTTAAACTAAAGGTTTAATAATTCTGGGCATTCTACCATACTTACTGTTGATTAACTTATAATTAAGTTATGTCAGCTATTGTAAGCCTATAAGAAAGTAACTTAATTCTTACTATAAAACCAATTTTGCATATCTATTTTGTAAGCAATACATACAAAAAAATCTCTAGATTTTATTAATTTTGTTTACTAACCCAACAAATTATTTGATTAGGTTAAGTTAGATATTGAGTCAATTAAAGTTGTTATATAAATACATTTTTATTTTATAATATCAAATACAATTACATATTAAAGAAACAATGTTATGTTTATATAATAATTATTTAAATCTTGTAATATATAAATTTTCTTGTTTGGAGTTTTTGTTTTGTTTGAAAGTAATATATTTAAGATATATTGTATTTAAGTTAAACTTATTATTTAATTTTTTAATGTATATGATTAATTAAGATTTATATTTATGAATAAGTTATGACTATTACTAAAAAATCCATTTTATATTTTTAGGTTTAAATATTATTTCATCATTTTTCTCAAGTTATGGAGAAATTGAAGACATGCCATCAGATTTAAAATATCAGTTAACAAATATCATAAAAATGAATATTTATGTCTTTGTTGAGTTTGTTCATAGTTTCAACACAAAATTTGATACTGATTATAAACTATTACTTCTTGAAACAAAAGTATTATAATTTTTCCAAATAATTTATTTTTTATAAACTAATACTTTTGTACTGTTTATTATAACATTAAATTTTTTCAGGGTAGAAATAAAAAGCAGGACATGATTCAAAAACATACTTCTGATTATGATTGGAATTGGGAAGATAAATTGAATATTGGGTTGAAAGCAATTAACAGTATTATATCTAATAACATTACTCAATTGTATGATCCTCCTTATATTGATCATACTTTTGTATCGTAAGTATAATGAATTATTATAATTTTCCTCAGACAATTATTATTATTTTGTATTTTTAGGTATATTGCTTCTTGTTGTTACATTCAGTTGGAAAATCCTAGTATTGCTTTTGTGCGAACTAAATCACTTCGTGACAGTATTATGCAAATTCTAGAAATACTTATTACTGACTATGACCATGCACAACAATTTAAAATAAAAGTGGTTCAAGTAAGCTTGTTTATGTTAATAATCTTGAATGATTTTTGTATTTGTTTTTTTATTAAACTTTTTATATTATTATATGCGTGCTATTAAAAATTGAGTATTCATATAATTTAAAATTTTAACTTATTTAACTTATCAAACTAAAGTTCAATTGGATTCTATTTATAATTTAATCTAGTTAACTCAAACTTAAATAATACAATTCAATTAAATCTATACATATAAAATCCAAATACCTCACTCACTGATCGCTGTATCTCAAAAACTACTCAACCGTCTCAACCTACGAATTTGAAATTTGGAATAATGGTTCTTCTAATACTTTCACCATACAATAAGAAAGGGTTTTAAAAAATGTTGCGTTTAAGTAGACTTATTAATAATTTAAATTATTCATTAATTAATATGTATCGTGCGGCATGGCGGGCCAACCGTAAGGTTTCCGCTACCTGTAACTTATACCCATACCGGCCGTGCGGCGTGTAGATATGAATTGTTCAAAGAAATTCATCAATAAAAATATATACTGGCGAAGCTGGGTAATTCAGCTAGTACTCTCATACAATGTATGTGTTTTTACAAATTCTGATTATATAATAGATCTTCTAGTTTTTAAAAATAAAACTGAAATTTATATTTTTTATAAATTGTAAATAAGTAGTGTTTTAATACTAATAATATATTTTCCTGTTTTTAATTTTTTGTTGATTAATAAAATTTATATTTATTTAGCTGCTGAAATTATATGAACATTTATCATTACCTCTGGCTAAAATTGTTATACAAGTAATTGAATCTGGAAATAACCGATCTTCATTAATTGAACTAATTGTTAAAGAAATCGCAGAAACTGGAGAAGTAGAAGGTATAAAAGAAATCAATAATCAGGAAATAACTGGTGGCAAATCTTGTTGTGCTTTTCTTGTGGAAATTGCCAAACACTGCCCTCAATTGTTATTACCAAATATTGACCATTTGTTGCCATGCTTAGAATCTGATGTAAGTAGTATATGTTGTTTATGATTTAGTGAATATTTATTAATTATCAGTCAATTTTAGAATAGAATGATTAATGTATTGATTATATAATGATGTGTGTGATACCCATTTACTTACCTATTTTTTTTAAACTTAGATTATTTAAACTTTTATTTTAGCCATATAGTATGAGAATTTGTGTCTTGAGTGTTTTGAAAGAATTGATAATTCATGTTTTAAATAATGATGAATTAAATGAGCTTGAAAGAAAAACAAGAGACGATTATATAATAATTATGCAAGATCACCTATTAGATGTAAATGCGTTTGTCAGGTCTAAGGTAAGTACTAAAATTTACATTTTTAAATTTATAAATTTTTTTTTAATCTAAAAATTTCTAGGTATTACAATTGTTTACAGCCATAATAAATGAAGACTGTTTACCTAAACAGATGTATGGGGTAATACTAAATTGTGCTGAGGAAAAACTACATGACAAAAGTTCATATGTTACAAAAAGTGCTATTCAACTAATCAAAACATTAATCAAATTAAACCCATATAGTTGTGATGTAAAACAATTAAAACAAATATTTATGTAAATTAATATACTAATAAGTTAATAATAGTTTACAGAAAACAAACTACACGATAAATTAAAAGAAGAAAACCTTACTTTAAAATATATGAAAAGAATGCTTAAAGTTAAAATAGATAATGAAATTGACAAAGAAGATATGTGGTCATCAATTGAGACACCTCTAAAATTATTTTTAGAGGAAACTTTTGAAGGTATGTTTAATTACTTCTATTATAAAAAATAAATTATAAGAAAGTATTGTTTTTAACCTTTGGTCACACACTCGGGGTAATTTACACATAATAGTGCTTGATAATTAATAAAATGTTATTAAAAAAATAAAATATTATGATTTAAATAGAAAAATTTTACTCCGTGTATGTAAATATATGGTTTAATACCACACATGTTACTAAAGGTTAATATAGCTTTTAGTTTCAACACATTTGAATCATTTTTCAAATAGTTTTATTTCTAAATAATATCAATACAAATTAAAACTTTAAACTATCTAAATTATAATGATAGAGTTTATACTTTATATTCTATGTATTAAAATAAATATGGTTTTAAGTGTTTTAGTATTTTATTTTTAATTATTTATAAATTTATGATATACATACATTGAACTTTTTTATCAGTCTTTGATTAATGCTAATGAACTTAAATTTACTTATTCATTTTTTGCTAATGATTAATAATTAAATTAAATATTCTTTTGTAAATTTGAGTAATTATTATTATATAGTTTTAATTCGTATTTCTACTAAAATATAAAACTAAATATGGTTTTTAGATTCAAACGTTGATATTTTTGGTGAAGTTGAAATATTAAAGGATATGGAGTTATCTGATGTTTTGATGAAGATAAAAAGTTATATTACTTCCCGCAAATTTAAGTCGGCTTTAAAATATGTATTACGTGGAGGAAAAACATTTAAGGATGAACTATTATTTCAGTATGTAGTATTAATTATTTATATATATTTATAACTGTTTAATAGAATTAATTTATACTATAGTGTAATATTACTCTATGATTTTTATTAAAAAAAAAAAAAAAAATATATAAACCTAAAAATACTATTATTTAAAAAATAAACTTGAAAATTTCTTCACTGACAACAATGGTTTGTTTTAAATGTATTACTGTAAAAGTAATGTGCATTGGCATATTGGTAGTTTTTTCAGCTTCGGAAATATGATTTGTATTGAAAATGTAACTTTTTATTATCTTTCAAAAATACATTTTTTTGCTTTTTAATAGATTCAAAAAGGTACTTTATAATTTTCAATTTAAAAATTTGTTTGATATCACTCTTAAATTAATAAAATGATTAAACCATAAATAGAATCATAATAGTTTTGGTTTAGTCAAGATAAAATCAACCTGTTCAAAATTTAACTTGATTTTTAAATATTTCAGAACATATTTTTAAGTATTTTGTATCCAATAGTATCCAATAGAAATGAGTTCTAGCATTTTCTATAGTATTTAAAAGTTAATAAAATTTTCCAAAATATTTTTTTTTAAATATATGTTATTATATATCTAATTGTCATGAGTTGTATTACCTTTACTGCATAAAAACAATTTTTTCACAATCATTAATAATTCTAACAGGATATATTTCATGTATGATTTTTTTCCTACCAATGCTTTATGGATACTACAATATTCATATTATTATATGTACCTATTATTGTATTTATAAATAAATTTATTTTTATGATTACCAAAAAAAAAAAAAAAAGTTGGGCAAGTGGGTACTGCTTTGTTGTATATTAGGTGTCAAGTGGGTTTTGTAATAAATATATTAAATTTGAATTCAATAATACCTCATTTGTATACAAAAGTAAAATTATTAATAAATCAATCATAAACATTGTTTTAATAATGGACTGTTTCTATTCGAAATTGTTTTTCATGATCAAAGGTATATCATTGAATTAAAATTTAGCATATCCATTATAGTGACTTAATTGACACCTAATGTATAGCAAAACAATACTCATTTTTCTACCTTTTTGATGTTGTTAAATTAAATATTCTAAAATTTTTTAATTTCAGAATGGAAGATGAAAATGATTTATCAAAAAAATATTTTTTTGTATTAAAAAATATTTGGTATTACAAAAATATAATGTTAACAACAGAATCTAGCAACATGGAAGATTTGCAAAATATGAATGTAGAAGAATTACATTTTCTTATTTTCTCAACAGAATCTAAAATTACATACTTGCAGGTATTTATCTAATATATTTATTTTTGATTAATCGATTAATTATTACAGCCATTCTTTAGTATGGTAAAACCATATCTGATTAACCAATAAAATATTAGAAAAATTTAGTGTATATTTAAATTCTTTAAAATATTATTTTATGTACAAAGTGATTTCTTTAAATGTAAGTAGGTACTAATTTTCTTAAAAAGTATTAACATTTTCGAAACATTTATATTAATTGGTTTAGTTAATTAGTAAAATGTAGTTAATTTATAAATATTCATTCATCATTTGTTTTTATATATATATATTAAAAAAATGCTCTAAAAAAAAATATTGCTCCAGAATCTGAAATAAAAAATAAGCTGTTTTTCACAAAAGTTAAATATTCAAAAATTTTTAAATTAAAAAATTAGATTTTTTTTTAATGTTGCTTTGTGATAACTAGAGGATGTTGATGACCTTAAAACACACAAAAATGCCCTAAAAACTTCAAAAAAATTATCTAAAAATCCTAATTAAATAAGTGAAAAATATTTATTTATAAATAATAATTTTTTTTAGAGATATGGGTGTGATAATGGATGTCAGAGTAATTTAAAATATGAATTATTATATTAATAAACAATAGATTTTAAGCATTATATAAAATTAAAAAGTATAATAAAAGTAAAAAAAATTATATTAAAAATATTCTCATTAGTATTCATATTGCATTGTTGCATTATACAATTAAAATATATCTAATGTTTTCAATGTTTAACATTCAAATAGAAAATCTTATCAGTACAAGATAAATTTATTTACAATAATAATGCTAAAATTTTATTTAAAATATTATATAAATTTTCTTTAAAATCTAAAATTTGAGATAAATGCCCCCACATTGAACAAAAACTACAAAAAATAACCTATAAAACAAAAAAAATAACTTAAAAAAGTTAAAAAATAATGTTTAAAAATAAAAAAATGCATTTATAGGCTAAAAATGCAAAATAAAACTAGAATATTCTGAATCAAGGGAACACGAAACAAATTTTTAGCTTAGATAGCATTATATAGAATCAAAGTGAAAAAAATGTAAAAGTCATCAACATCCTAACTTTAATGATGACTATTAATTTTATGAAAATAATATTTCTAAAAACTTTAATATTTTTAGGGAAAATTAACTTTTGATTTTAAAATAATTTATATTTTATATTATTTTATAAATTATAAATTAATTATATTTCAGTTAGACAGATTACTATCATTATAATATTATTTTCCAACATTTCCTAAAAAATTATATCTTTTTTCCTTCACTCTTTACTCCCAACTATATGTGGGGTTGGCTATCCTCATAACCTCATTCTATATCTTCATAAAGTCCTCTCCCCTGCTCACCTTTTATAAATTTATGAATTAATTTTATTTTATTATATTAAGCTATTTAATAATTATAAAAACATTTAAACCTTATAATCTATGAATAATTTATATTAGTAGCAAATTTCTGCTATTTATTTGTCATACATCTACATTTTTCTTTTATAGTCAAATTTGTGGCCCAGATAAGTGGAAAACATTTATACTATTATAATTTATTTATTTTGGTAATAAAAAATTGTCCCAACTTTTGATTAAAAGATCGTCTTAATTAAATAATAATCCTATAAAATAGAATCTACTGTTATTGATAATTGTCAAGTATATAGTTCTATTTTTAATTGAGAAAAATTTTATTTTAATCAGTGTCATAGTCTCTTTCTACTGCTACATGTATCATATGAACATGTTTCAGTTAATATTGTTTATGTTTATATGTGCTCTAATGTTAATGCATTTTGTGTTTCATTGAAACTCAAATAATATTAACTAAAATGTTTGTGTACAAAGAAAAAAATTAAAAATCATTAAATATTTCTTAATTTTTAATATATTGTATTACTTAAATCATGAAAAATTGTATTCTAAGTAAATAAATTTAATTTTAGGATTGTGCCGAGTATTTACATATTATTAAAAAAGCGTTAAACACCATAAGTCAATTGATGTTTGGTAATACTTCATCAGAATCATTAGAAGCTATTGACTTTTTTACAACAGCTTATAAATTTGGTGTACCACATACTCAAGCTGGAGTTGATGCTATGTTAACATTGATATTTTCATCTGATTCTAATATTAAAGAAGCTATGATGAATTCTTATAAATCAATATATTTGAATATCGAAGAAGACAAGGACTCTTCTACTACACGGCCCGAAACTGTAATGAAAAATATAATACTTATTTTATTTTTTCAACAATGGTTTACAATAATTATTTATTTTTAGATTATGATCAAACTTGTGAGTTTAGTAAAAACATTAAATGTTACTAATAGAAGAGCATTTAAAACTTTACTAAATGAATGGATAAAAAATAAAACACTAGATGATGATTGCATTATGGTGTTATGGGCATGGTTCACTAAATCTAAAGATATTTCTGATGAAGATCAAGTAGTTGCTGCTCTTATTTTGTCTTTGATTGCCAGGTACTATTAATACAGTTACATTTTTAAAACTAACCTTTTAGCTTATAATTATTTTTGTTTCAATTACTTTTTGTGATTATTATATTTATAAACAAATGTAAAAAAAAAAAAAAAAAAAAAATGATATTGTATATTTTAATTTTTAATTTTTTATATTTTAATATACTTCAAAAGAATGTGCTGTCCTGTGAGATAAGACCTTATATTTATAAAATGTATAAATGTTTGGTGTATTTGCATATTTTAGGATTTAATATGATTCATTATTAAATAAATTTTGAACTTGTAGTTTGCTGTGAACAAATCACCTACCCTTTGAAAGACATTTTCATTTTTTTTTTTTTTTTTACTACTGGTAGGTTTCATTGAGTATTACATGAGTCAATAAAGATATAATATCAATGATTTGGTTGTAACTGTGTTCATGAAATGGCACTTGACTTTTAGTTACTCGTATTTCAGATCTTACAGATTGTGATTTTTTTTTTTTTTTTTTGAGGTACATACGGCACAATTGTTTATGTATCTCCCTTTCCAACAGATCTTGATGAACTGAAAAGTTTTATCATGGATGCCATAAACTTAATTTAGATCGATATACATCAATAGGCTTATAAGGCATTTCATTATCGCTTAGACATATGCCATGCAATTAATATGGGTTATATTGAACATTTATAAACATTATCATATAACTTTATGTAATTTTTAACTTAAAAATTTATTCAACTTATAATTATTAATATTTCACAGTAAATATGAATTTTTAAAATCAGTTGAATCATTTTTAAATACCTTTAGTACTAGCTGATTAGTTAGCATTGTTTTGTGTGTACATTTTTTTTTCTCACCAACCCTTAACTATTACAACAATCAATGGTAACTCTAACTAAACCGTCTAAACCTATTATATAAATATGGCTTTATTAGGTTTTGTTGTTTCTTAGATTACCGAATATTAATAAATGCACAGTCAATAACTTCATCCATGAAAAAAAATCAACAAATATAAAATACAGTTTATAGGAATATCTTGGTTTTAGGATAACTTATCTAGGTCTATGTCTATGATGCAATTTGAAAATTTGACAGTAAAAAAATAAAATACTTTATAATGTTTATTTATTTTGAAGATTTTCACTAGCTTTTATTGTATCATGTTTTTCAAATCCTTAGTTAACATATAATTTTTTATTTTTTTTTTTTAATAAATATTAAGCGCAAATTATAAACTATTAAAATATTTTTCAATAAAATATTTGTATTTAAAAAATTACAAGTAGAAAAAAAATAAGTGCATATTTTTACTATTATAAGCAGATAGTTTATACATATTTAGTACTTTTTAAGTATATTAAGTTCCAAGCCTTACTCATTAAATTTATTATGGAACTAAGAAACAAAATTAACTATGTATTATAATACTATTCTTTATTACAATTTAATATTTTCTTTGATTGTATCAGATTTTGCTATTCTAAAATTAAAAATGTTGATATGCTTATCTAAAATAAAAATATGATCATTATTCATTAGTTATGATTATTATTCTTAGTCTATGTTAAAGTAATTGATTTTTAAACTATTATTGAATTTTACATTTTATAACACTTTTTACTGTTTTGTTTCAGTGCACAGCCTTCTATTGCAATGGGGAACTTAGAAAGTCTTCTCCACTATGGAATATGTGACAATTATCAATTATTTATTTATTCTTGTCAAATATTGGAATCTATTGCTCAAGAAGATTTTAAAAGGTGATTTAGATAAATTATTTTTATTGTAATAAAAATATTTAATTTCAAATATATTTTATGTAACTAGATTTACTGAAAATCATGAACTAGTTCAAAAAGTATTTGATGTAGTATATAAATGTTTCAATCAAAGTGATATTCAATTATTCAATGACGTTGCTTCAAATGCTGTTAATATAGTTTATAAAGTATGTTTTGTATGTTATTTACAGTAAAAAAAAGATCACTGTAAATGTGTTTATGTTTTAGTTGACAACTCAACCAGATGCTACTTGTATGATGTTGATTGGAAAATTGTATTCTTCTATGACAATAAATAACAAAAATAGTAAATAAATAATTTTAAATTTTAAATACTGTATAACTTATTATTTTTACCCATTCAAAAAAATATTATTTTTTCACTTGAACCTATTTATCATAAATTATCTTTAAAAATATCATTATTTAATTTTGTAAATAACTTATTTTTTAGATTCTTCTCAGCAGAAGGATGATTATGTTCAATTTAACACTGTTACATTTGCAAAATTTATTTTTATAATTGGTCACATTGCATTACAGTAAATTTTTTTTTGTTGCTATTATTAATATATTATGTTTAAATCACATTTTTTATTTTTTATTATTTATTAGGCAGTATGATCATTTAGAAAATTATGTTGCAAAGGAATTAATTCATGATGTGAGAGCTAAATACCAAGCTAAAAAATTAAAAATGGACAAAGCTAAAGAAGATGAAGTATGCATACATTTTTGTGTCATTACTACTTTTGTTCTATATACATTCTTTTTTTTTATAGAATGTACATGATTCTGAAGCGGCTGAAATAGAGGCTATTAATGATCAAATTCGACAAATATGTGATAAACAACTTTTATATGGAAGTGGAATTTTTACTCATTTTTCGTAAGAATTAAATATGTTATATTTAATTTATAATTTTATGTAAATATTTTTTAATTTTTTTTTTTGTTTTTACAGAAAACATATAATAAAAGCATGTAGTTCAAATCATCCAGACTTAAAAGCAAATGCTATTATTTCTTTACTTAAGTTTATGTTGATTTCTTCTTCATTTTGCCACAAACATTTACCGGTTTGGTTTTTATTTATATAAATTATGTATAATATTTAAATAACATAATATAACACAAAATATATTATTTTTTTTATAGATGTTTTTAAATCTAATGGAAAATTCAAAGAACTTAGAAACAGTAATTGATCTCGTATCTGGGTTTGGTTGGTTGGTTTTCAGGCATCCAAATTTGTTGGAACCCTGTACTGATAAACTTTATGCAAGGTAAAGTTAAATAATAAAATCTTATTAAAAATAACAAAATTTAGTTTTAAATATTTTAATATTTAAATGTTAAACAAATTTAAGGTTACACGATAAATGTAATCAAGTTCGCTATAGTACTTTAATGACTATTATAAATCTTATACGTCAAGAAATAATAAAAGTTAGAGGACAAATTGCTGGTATTGCCAAACTACTTGTCGATGAAGATGAAAATATTAATTGTATGTTTATAACAGTTTTAGTTATTTAATTATTATTTAAATAAATTTTAATATTGATTGTCTTATAGACACTGCAAGACAATTTTTCGGAGTTATTGCAGAAAAGGGAAACACTCTTTACAATGTTTTATCCGATATTATTTCGACCTTGTCCAATCCTGAAGATTTGATACCCGAGGATGATTTTCAGTTAATCATGAAGTAGTGTATTTATACATATTATATATTATATTTAATTACTAGAACGCGGATTTTTATGCACTAGAAAGTATCAAAATATTCCATTTAATATGCAGTAAAAATCATGAAAATATGCAAGCATTTTTTTTTTTTTTTTATTTATTTAAAATTCACAAATTAAACAACTTATAATAATTACTTGATAAAAAAAAAAAAGATTTAAAAAAATCAACCAAACAAATTAATATATTTTTAAAATTTTATTAAGTATTTTTTAAAAAAATTATGAAACTGTTAATTTTTAAACTTATGTATAAGTGTATGTTAAAAGAGATCATAGCAAAACGTAAACCTTAAAAAAAAAAAATAGTATTGGTAGAACTTATCTAAAACTAGTTGTAAGTGATTGTATTTCTGATAACTTATTTTTAAGTGTAGACACATGGGCAGCTAAATTAGGTTTATTAAAAAAAAATATTTCTATTTTTGTAAGTACCTGTTTTTATGTGTTTATTTATTTGAAACTATCTCACAAACAATAATTTTCCACAAAGATTGCAAAATACTATTTTTCCATCAGTAGTGAAAATCTCTGTGTCTTTGTTTATTGAGAAAACCCATTCTCGAATTTTATTGCTAATCAAACTACTTATTTTTGGCATATTCACGATTTATAGATTAACCGACAAACAATTTGACTGAGTAGTATGTTGATAACTGACTGACACAGCAAGATCAATTAAGATTAAATGTAGACAAAAAATTTTATGTTGTAATCAATTATTTATCTTATCTTTATTTTAGTTATTATTTAATGCTAACAAAATTATTTTTAATATTTCTACTTGACAAAATATTATTTTATACATTTTTTGAAATGTTTGCTTTAATATGCAATACATTTTGAAATTTGTAAAAATATGTAAAAAATAACCATTAAGTATAGTAAAAAAACATTCGCCATTTAAATTAAATTATTATGATTCGTGAGAATAACCAACAAAAATCCAAAAAAGTAAAAAGAAAAAAATATGAGATTACATAAAAATTCGCGCTTTACTAATTACATATGTGTGTAGATACACTAATATACTAGTATTATGCTTTTACATTTTAGATTTTTACTTTCACTCATAAATAAAGAACGCCAAATTGAATCTTTAGTTGACAAATTATGTATAAGACTAAAAGAATCAAGTGATAATACTCAAGAATATTATATATCTTATTGCTTGATGCTTATTAAGTATACAGACAAAAGCCTAACTAAGCTCTTAGACAATATATCGTATTATACTGATAAACTTAAAAACCCTAAAGTTTACAATAACTTTAATATACTCATAAGCACAAATTCTAAAATGGCAAAACCAACCACTAAAGAAATATTAAATGAATTAACCAGTAAGATTGAAAAAATTGTAAAAGATGAAGACTTTGCTGTTCCGCTTTCCCAAAAAACCCCTGGAAAACGTAAATATTATTTATATCTAAAATGTTTAACTTTAATCAGTATTTTATTTATACTATGAATGTTTAGGTTTAAATACAGTAAAAAAGAAAGCACCCATAAATATTGCCAATGAATCTTCAGAAGATGAAATTGAACCATTACAATTGGTATCAAAACAAAGTGTTAGATGTCGTAGCAAAGTTAAAAGGAGGCTTATAGGAAATGATAGCGAAGAAGAAGAAAATGATGAGGAAATTGCTCGAACAAGTGGTGTAAGTAATGTTCAGAAGATTTTTTATTTTAATACCAATGAAGATGGTGAAACTGAAAATGATAAAATTAATGTAATTAAACGAACTTCAAAGCAGAATAAGTTTGAAAGTTTGGGTAAAAGAATAACACGACATAATTCCTAAATTATGACATAACTTCATCAAAAAATTTATTTTTTTATTTTATTTTTTATTTTTTCATTTGTGGGACTTGTAAGTGTTAAAGCTTATCTTTAATAAAATATTATTTATTAATAATATATTGGTAATTGTTTGTATACCCTTGTTATATGTTTTAATTGGTTAAGAATTATAATTTATATTAATATGAATATTTGTTGATTTTTTACATATATATATATATATATTTTTTTTAAGAATAATTTTTATAATATTAAAATATTGTAATCATCATTTGTATACATACAGTACATATTTAGGGGTTGAATAAAATGTTTAAAAATATTTTAAGCGAGACTCATTACTCATTAGGTACCTGTATTATTATACAGTAAAACCTCTATATAGTGTATAGTCATAGGAATTAAATAATGTCCACTATAGTCAGTTGTTCACTATTGAGAAAATCTACATTTTGAACATTTGTGAGAAACTACTAAATGTCCACTATATGGAGACGCTATATTGCATTAGTTATACAACTTAAACATATACATTGAAATTGGTATATATTGAAATATTAATTTATTATTTATTATATATATAATGTGTAATAAAAAGTAGGTTGTTTATAAAAATTTTAACTTAAGTACGTATTTACACAATGTGCAGCACACAACTGATAACCAAACATATTACACATACCGATTCATTTGTCATTTTTCAAATAGGAAAACCTTTTAGATAAAATAAAATATGAACGATATGTTTAAAAGATAAATATATTATTTTTATTACTTAAACATTTTCGATGTGTACATGTATTGTGTCAATTTATGAGAGGTAATTTTTAATTTTGGTTCCAGTTTTTAGTATCCACGTCCACTATTAAGAGGTTATAACTCCTATTATGTGCATACATTTTTACCGGGGAATTTAAAAATTTCCATTAATAGTGGTTTTACTGTATGTTAATAATGTACAGCGTAGTAACATAAACTATTTTTTTACTTTCATAGTAATAATAGTAGTTATAACTAGGTACATGGTTATTTATATTACTTATATATGAGTATATCACTTATAAAAATATTACCGAATTTTAAATGTAGGTATATTCATGTGACCCTAGAAATGTAAATTTAAAAAATAGGTACTTCAGTATTAAATTGATTATTCTTTTTCACAATACAATATATAAAAATAAACAATTATATTATAATTATAATTTTCTACATTAATGATGACTATATAATGTAGATGTTGTATGATAAGTTAGTGATTAGTGAAATATTTATATTTGTACAATGCTGTAAATGCTACTTGCCACTAATCATAGTTGAGAACTACCTACAAATAAAAATATTGTCTTAGGCGAGACCAAAAGCAAGGAAAAATAGATGGTGTCTCGATGGTATTTCTTAGTTTTTAAATCTGAAAAATGACATACATTTTTAATGATCGAAACCACTAGCTGTTAGCAAGACAGCAAGCATTCTCCTGATAATATCATGCTTAAGTAAAAAATTAGTCTATGACAATAATAATTGTCATTGTTATGTTTAATGAGAACATATTATACTGTTCTATCCAGTCTAAAAGAGAAAGTTTCAACAACTTTAATAACACGGCCTGTTGGTCTAGGGGTATGATTTTCGCTTCGGGTGCGAGAGGTCCCGGGTTCAAATCCCGGACAGGCCCGTAAAACTTTTTGCACGTTTTCATGTATCCCCTTCTAAACAGTTTTTATTGTCAGTCGTTATGAACCTTAAACTTAAATACTTAACAGTCTTAAATTATGATTTGTTGTTTTTAAGTCACGCTTCCGATAAATCTTTAGTTGTCAAATAACATTTTACTATTAATAATTAACTTGTTATTGTTATCAGAACACTTTTTTTTCTGTATTTATACTTGCTAAAAAAGATTTAAAATTCAAGAAGAGTTATTTCTTCATAAATCATGAGCCATGAAACTGACAACTGTAATAAATGAATTATATCAATAGTTATTGATCGACTACCCGAGTTTCCGAAGTTTTTTTTTATCGATAGTTAAACATTGTATAAATCGTGTACTGTGTAGTATACACACCTATTATCTAGATATTATATCGTAATTACGGGACATATCCATGTATACAAGTATACCTACAACAATTCATTTGAATAAGTTGAATATTAAACTAAAATAATTCAAATAACAATTATTATTTTTATGCTGTCAATATATAATTATTAAATTTGAAATTTTTTGAAATTTTTTAGAAAAAACGCCAACGGTTGAATATGCAGTTCATTTAAATCGTGATGAGACATGAATAAAATGCGTAAACAATAAACACGCATTAAAATTGTTTTCATATTCTCAATTTTTGCCATCAAATTTTGTGTTTACTTAACGCATTATAATGTAGTATAATCAACTAGAATAAATAATATGCGAATATGCGATTTAGCACATCAAATTCAATATTCACACTTTATTTATTACTTATTAGTTATTACTGTCTTATTAGTAATAGGCAGCCAATAGGTAACTAATAACATATTTTACATATTACTTGTAATTGAAATTATTTGTGAGTGACTTGTTTTTTGATGTAATAGATAAAATATTGCCGAAGTGACGTTTGTACACATACGTGTCTGTCTTGTATTTATTACACTGGAATGTTGGACCCACGGTGGTCGGTCATTATTTTTTTGAATTTCTTCAGTAACATTTTTTATCTTTATTTAAATTTAATTTTGATTTTATCTTCAAAAAGATTACGGGTCCCAAATACATGGGCAGTTAAAAAAAAAAAACTATATATAAATTATAAAATTATAATAGTATATAGTCGCCACTTATATTAGACTTATTTTAGGCCCAGGTCATATGAGTCCATAAACAAAATGACTGAATGAGTCAATAAAGCGAATGACTATAAAATAATTAAAAAAATATTTATCGAGATTTCAGCTATAATATATTTATATGTAATAAAATGTATAATAATACAATAATGTATGTGTATTTAATAGATAACGTTTTGATTATTTACAAATATATATTAAGTAGTAAAATATTGTAAAAACGTGGGCACCTGATTAATTTTTTGATTAAAATCCATCCAGGGTTTATTGGATTTTTCTTTTCTACGACCTACTTCATAATAATTTCTCCTTAGTCTTTATGTTGCTCGGATATGTCAAAATCGCCTTTTTTGCTGAATCTCTCTGCATAGAAGCGCTTTTTACATCGGTTTTATTGATGGTGGTTTCTCTTTATTACTATCATCAGCCACATTCTTTTTTCGCTGTTTTGAATGAATTTAAACATAGATGTCTGCTTCAGTTATGACTTTAGTAGTTTGGGCTTCTTCGTCAATGTCAATCCATTAAATATCCAAATATCGGTACCGTTCTATATATATAAATGTGTGTGTGACGTGCGTATACATATTTTATTCTTTATTTATTTAATTTCTAAGTGATCCCATACCAACATAACCGTAGAAACTTCAAATATTATTTATGAGCAATTGCAATTTTCAATTTTCTTTTATAGATTTCGACAAAACATTTATGAATGGATAAAAAAATGCTTGAAAATATATTCCTTGTAAAATGTTCATTTTCTAATTAAAAGATGTTAACAATTTAAAGTCATAAGTTGTTTTTATACATTTTTAAAGTTGAAACTTTGACAAAATTCATAAGAATTGTTTGTTTATGCGCAAGATTTGAAAATTGAATACAATATTTTTTATACGGTTTTTAATCTTTATTGAAAAAAATATGTCTATTTCTCTGTGACAATTTTCGTTTTTTTAGTAGTAGTACCTACTAACTATCTAATTAAAAAACAAATTACCAAATCTAGATATTTGAAATTTTTGCCAAAGGTGTATATTATCATTATTATTTATTGTACTATGTTTATATTTTGACACTTTTTAAACTATTTATAGGTATGAACATTTTTCTTCTTTTTATCTATTAATGTCAATTAAAATATAAATTATTTATTATGATTTATTCGATGGGTCAATGTTCTTGAATATTTAATACAAGGTTTCAACCTAGTTGTTCTTATATCAGTTATACCTATACATAATTATTATTAAAAATACAGAGGCACAATGTTTTTTTATATGAATTTTAAGTTCAAATTTTATAAAAATTCGTCAAAATATCAAAAATAACAAATTATTTTGTAATTAGATATTTATAAAAAAATTCTGTTTTACCTAAGATCTGAAAATATAACAGATATTTTTCATAAGTATTTCATACTGAAAAAAAAAATGTAAAATAAAGATCAAATATAATTCTTTTTTATAGAACTTTGAAGAAGTTCAAATTTGTAAAAATTGCGTATTTTAATGAAGGAAAACGATGTTAATTATTTTGTTATAAATCAATAACATTAATCGCGAGGAAAAACTTACGTACTAATATTACATTATTTTGAATTTTACATACTATATGCAATGACATTTTTGAGATAATATTATCTATTTATACTATATGAAATATGAACTTATTTTTATTGTTTTACAGTCTCAGTTATAGGTACTAGACACTAGTAAGACAGTAAGTTAATCACCAAATATAAACAAAATAGGTACTACCTATTTGGTAGTTAGGTATTTCATTCATAACATTTATTTTATTTTTCTCTATTTAAAATGACAAAATATAGGTAGTTAATACAAACAATGTAGATATGTGGATTAAAAAATAAACAATGAATTATGTTATCATTTTTGAGATAAATGTTTTTCTTAGCAAAGAAAAACTTAACTTTTATTCATGTTATCTGAGATCATTTTAACGTCACCAAAGTGTATCGCCTCCAGAAATTGCCTACAGGCTTTAGATGCTTCCCTCCCTAACCGACCCTATTTATTAGACACTATTTTATTACTGTATGAGAGAGGCTTCAATGAGTTTTTGAACTGTCAGATAATATACCTAAAAAAATCATGATCACCATATAAATTATTAAAACAACAATTTAAATTTTTTGAATCTATCAATGGTTGTTTTGCGCTGTCGAACTCTTACCTAACTCGACAACTCGCACCGTACGACGGTTGAAAAATACAAGATTTATGTGTTATGAAAAGAATCAGTAAATGGGGTGACTTATAATACAGTAAGACCAAATATCGGTTTATAAGTAATACAAATTAATGTATAATATTTAAATATTAATCAATATTGAGTACATCTATATTATAGGTATAAGTAGATATTTTGTGACCATCAAGACGTCTCTTAACAGCACACACCAATACACGTAAATAATAATAACGCGCAAAATAGTGATATAGTAGGTAATAATAAAAACTTATCGATTTCCGATGATAGTCGATGCTAACGGTGGCTAATCTGCTGTATCGGCCGTTACCGCTCTTCAGCTCGGCAGTAGAAATAGATGCGCAAGAACGGACAATGACCCGTATGATCGCCGAATATAGATATGGAATTATATTATGATATTGACCATAATATGGATCGACGTCGGCGGCACAACACTTTACGTAGGTATATACTATATTATATTATATTATATTATATATTTATATCGCGGACTTAATAATAATCATACTATACTTCGACGCTCAAACGTCGACGGAGACGAACTCAAGATAGATAAAATGACGAATGAGCGCGGTGTCGACAAAAGCCGTGATTATATAGACGAAGGAGGTCGCCAAAAAGTTCATTAGGTACACCGAATACACCGCGCGATTACGCGGACCGGTTCGGACCGCGAAAAAGTCGCGGCGGCGTGAATGATGGTTATCAATTTATCATAAACTGGGCAAATCGAATTTGTAACTTATGTATGACTCATTTTTTTGAGGCCACATTGAAAAATTTTAAATCGAGTAAAACGCGTCTCAGATACAAAATAAAAAAATTGTTGCAAATAGTACTAAGAGCATTATACATAATATTATTATGTTCTGTACGTAGAATTATGTATTTATTATTTCTTGTAAATTAAAAGTTAAAACCAATGATTATTAACTGACCCATTTAGATTTTAGGTATTATGTGCTATTGTGCCATTGGGCAATAATTTACCGCCTTCATCTTCCTTTTTACTTAAAATTTATGGTTTACGTTTTATATTTACGGAGGTATCTTAAAACAGTATGTATAAAAAGAATATTCTTATTATTTATGTTCCTACATCATATTTTTTATAAATGCCACTTTTATTATATATATATATATTTAAATTATACCAAGTTATGTTGAAAAATTTATGTTTTGAATTCTTTTTCGTTTAAGTTGGCAACTAATATTCTAATAGTTGGTTAAGCGGTATCTAGTATGATGTTTAAGGATTAAAAATTATAAAACATAGTAATATTAGTATTTTTACAAGGACCTATTTGTTGTCAAATCGTCAGGCCGATTACAACAGAGCAGTGGTGAAATAGATTTACAAGATCAAACACCTGGTTGAATAAGTAATGGTCGTCGAAATGTTTGACACCACGATAATATTACCAAACTTCACAGATGATGGTCGTTAGCAAGCGGGGTTGAATGAGATTTTATAACAATCAAAAATTTTGAGGGCCTGTCCGGGATTTGAACCCGGGACCTCTCGCACCCGAAGCGAGAATCATACCCCTAGACCAACAGGCCATACAACTCTGATTTTGTAAATCGTAATTATTTAACGTGATTTGACAAGAACGTAGAAGATAAGACAATTTTAGTGTTAACGTGTTATCGACACCTCAGATAGTAAATAGCAGATACTTAATGATAACTGATAAGTGATAAGTGTTGTAGACTTGTAGAAGCTTAGATTTTTAGATTGTTACATCCTGAATGTTTGATATTTTCAATTTTGCTTTTGCTCATCTATTCATTCGTCATTGTCATTATTGATCGACGATCATGAGCTTTGAAATTTCTAGTTTGTACATACCTAGTCTAGTCCCTTGTTTATAGTCGAAATAGTATTTACTAACTAATAGTAAATACTTGAGACAGTATTAAATACAATAAGTACAATTGAGTATTAACTGTTCATCATTAACGCATCGATCCTATTTACTGTTAAGGAACACAATGTTGTATAAGATATTTCATCAAAACATTTTCGAAATCATAGACTTGAGTTCAGCTATGTTCATGACAGCATCGGTACTTGTTGTTGGATATGTCTGGACATGTATGCGAGCCTCTCGCAGACAGAAGATGCTCGAGTTAGAGAACACACCGCACAGGGTGTTATTGATTACTGCACATCCTGATGATGAATGTATGTTTTTCGGTCCAGTCATACAGAAGCTGTCAAAAATGAAAGATGTACACCTTTTCTTGATGTGTCTGTCCGTTGGTAATAACTAATAAGGCAATGATGGTGATTAAGCTTAATGCCAGTTCTTAATAGATTGTCGATAATATATTTCAGGTGACTTTGAAGGTAAGGGCTCATTGCGCAAAGCTGAACTGTATGATAGCTGTAAGATTTTGGGCATTGAAGAGGGAAATATACTGTTATGCAAGTAAATGTTTACTGGTGTTATTGGTACCTATTGACCACTCTCAGGTATGGTTTTTACTGAAGTGATTGATTTCAGAAATACTTTGCTTCCGGACAACCCTAGTGTAGACTGGGATACAATTTTACTGGCTGACAAGATTGCTGAGCACGTAGAACAATTAGAAATCGATACTGTTTTGACATTTGATAGTTATGGTGTTAGTGGTCATCGTAATCATATATCAATATATTTAGCATTATTCCATTTGGTTTACAACAAATTACTTCCAAGTTGTAAGTAATGTAATTTAATAATTTATAGTAAACTATTAATGATTGAACGTTTACAATTTAGACTGTCATTTGTATTCACTGGATTCAGTCAACACTTTACGGAAATATGTCAAATATATTGATGTGTTATTCAATAATACCTCAGACTTTAAATGTACTATTTCAACTACAGAACAACATTGTGTGACAGTAAGTAATTATTTTTTATATACAGCTGTATATTTGGTATTTTTATATTTGTGTTTTAGAAAGCAATGCAAGCACACGATTCTCAGTACATTTGGTTCAGAAAACTGTATATGAAATTTTCTAGATATACTAGGGTAAACACCTTTACTATCATTTCTGTTGATTAACTTTTGACTTTTAACCTTAGAAATTAGAATAATATTAGTTTTTATTTATTTATGTATTTAAGTAGTTCATGACTGTGATAACTGATTGATATAACAGTTTTATTATTTCTCTTTGTTAGCAATTATTATTGTTTATATTTTTATTTGTTGTACAGTTTTCATCTTCCAAACAATTGTTTAATTGTTGTGATTTTGTAACTAAAGATTGAAATGATAATATGTAATATTTCAATAAATTATGATTTTGTTTTAATTATAATTATTTAACTTACAATTCGTAAGATAGACAAATCTAAAAAAAAATTAGTATACATATCTAAAAAAACAAGGCAGTTATACTTCGTTTGAACAAATTTTATTTTGGTTTCAAATGATGAAAATTTAAATTAAAATGTAAAAAATAACAATTTATGTATGATACTAATTATATTATATATTATTTATTGATTTTGTTGAATTTAAATTTTATGGTCAAAATTAAGAACTATAATCTATTAATAAGGTATGACTAAGTTAATATTGGTAGTCAATTTATTATTTTTCTGAGTTTCTGACCCACAAGATAGATTTTGTCGAAAAAAAGTTGCTATTTTACGTTAGATCAGCGATAAAACAAAATTGGGCGCTCATATTTATACATAATACAAAATTAATCATAGTTAGTGAGTACTGTCATTTATGATAAATATGTATCAAAAGTATTGCCAGTATGCAGTTGCCACATAATATTTACATTCAACTTTAATAAATATAAATAATTGGAATACGATTGTAAAAAATAATTTATACTTATTGTGTACTAGATGAATTTTCCCTTACTTTCTATGTTATAAATATCATAGTTGCTTTAATTGAATATTTAAAAATAAAAATTAATTTAATTTATTAACTATAATAATGTAATTATTTATATATTTTTTACATATACCAATGCTCATTAATCATTATTAATTAGCTATATTGTATAGTTGTATCCTAATATTCTATATATTATATTGAATAATATTAAACTAAAAAAAGTGATGTTCAAAATTGCTTTGAATAAAAAATAATAGTTGGATAAGACAAAGTTAGTACTATTGGCATAAGTAGATAATGCTATTCTCAATAAATAAAGAAGCGCTTATGGAACAAACTTAAGGATTACTGGAGGCAGAAAAAATAGTGGGATTGGAAATAAATTTGGGAAAGATTAAGTACATGATAGCTCATTGTATGATTTTACCAAAGGTTTTCACATTCATTTGGTAGCTGTTATATATAAACTTTACAAAGTATAGGAGTTTGAGTATCTGTATACACTTATAATAATGAAACACAAGAAGAAAAATAAGTGAGAATATAGGCAGGCAATAGGTATAATTTTGCTTTGAAAATAGCGTTAAGGTAAAAATGTTGAATAATAGCCATAAGGAGAAAGGTATAGAACTTTTCTACAGGTGGTG
Source organism: Melanaphis sacchari (assembly GCF_002803265.2). NCBI lineage: Eukaryota > Metazoa > Arthropoda > Insecta > Hemiptera > Aphididae > Melanaphis > Melanaphis sacchari. Next base: position 4,879,798 of record NW_020271114.1, on the reverse strand, counting down.
ATGTATGAATGCATAATTTAAAAGCTTTATAAATCATAAGATACTCCAGAAAACTTATAAGTAATTGAAAAAAAAATATTTTCAAGTCTTGCCTCTTGTAAACATATGAATATAGGTGAATGGGGAATCAGAAATTATGTGGAGATTAAGGAGCTTTATCAAAAACCTAATATAAATGAGATAAAAAATTGTCAGCTCTCATTATAGTTTTGAAGGCTGACAGTTAAAATGAAGTAATGTTTGAGTACAGAAATAAATAGGTTAATAGTTTGAGAATCTACACGCATTTTTTTGTTGTGTCTTCAGATGAAATTGATTTTTGTTTTCATTCTAAAGAATTAAACTGATTAAAGACTTTGAACTTATATTATACTTTATATTAGACTTTAATTATATTATTGTTCAATTGTAATCTGTGGGTAATTAATAAAAACCAAAATAACTAAGAGCCTCAAAATAGCATAAATAATTAATTATTTAGTTTTAAATTTGATTAATACAATATTATAATATATTTATATATGTATAATAATGTATTCAATGATTATGTTGTTTTGATAAGAGAACAATGTTTAAAATGTTTACTATTGTATACAATAGAAAAAATAAAAAACTATTAATAAATAAAAATTACTTTATTGGAAATAAAATTATGATCCAATAACACAAATAGAAAAAAATATATAGTAGAGACATCAAAACAAATTTTTTTTAGAATAACATATTTAAAAAATAAAAATAAATATATTACTGAGTTGGGGAAAATGGTGTAGGGTATAGTATTTTAGATTGCATTTCTTTAATTAATGGAACTGTGTATGCAACACATTCATCCCATCCAGGGGACATCCAAGCAGCTTCTCTAGTTTGTGTACGCACTTCTAAATTCTTATAACCTAAACAATTTTAATAATTTATTTCAATTCATCAATTATTTATAGCAAAAATACTTACACCAAAAATGATGAACATTGTAGAGACGACCCACTTGGGAGAAGAAGCCTGCAAATGGCTCATCATTTGAACGCCGGTGATTGATTGCTCGTGCCCAATTATTACCCCACTCAATCATTGTACCTGGTTTCAAACTATAACTACGAATTTCATAAATGTTGGAACCAGATTTTAATTCAATAGAAGGCCAAAAGCTGAAAGCTAATAAGTACTGAAGATGTCTTGAACGCAAAAACTGACCACATTGATTGCGTAATTTTGCATATTCCTTTATTAATTAACATCACAATAAATACATTTTAAAAAATTAATCAAAATTAAATTTCAAAAGAAAAAAAAATTTACTTGATTTTGTATTAGAATTTTATTGGTTTTATCAATTTCTGCATAACCACCTTGATGTTTCCATAAATGTACATATTGGTCTAGATCACCTACATGTACAGACCAAGAGCCAATCAGTTCATACTTTAAGTTGGGTATTTTTTGACATAATTGAACCACCTGTTCACTGAAATAATTTAAAAAAATATATATAATTGTTAGATACCTATTAATGAAGAAAACAATTTTATGTTAGATGTTTAAATGATGTCTTACTAGTTTTTCACATAATTATCAGTTGAATCGGGACGTACATTGTGCGTTTGTAATTCATATATTACTTCTTTGTCAGATAACATGCGAGAATGCTGCTCTTTAGTTGGTTCTATTCGTCGAACCAACAACTTTTTCAGCCACCCCTCATTATTGTTATTTTCCAATTCTTTGTTGTCTTTAAGAGAGGCTGTGTTAAAAGACAAACATCTGGAGACAAGAATGAAATAATTTGATATTAGAACACTACTAATAATTTATGAATAATTAATTGTGTCATCATTGTGTCTAAAGATAACGCCGACTTACCTGAATTGCAATGGTACAGTGATCTGTTTTGTACATGAGAGGGTACACTGTTTTAATATGGAATTAAACATTTCGATTTTTGAGTACGGCTGTTTAAAAACGTAGATAATTGCTATTTGAAAATAATGGATACAACTGTCAATTCGTCATGTCTGCTGGACGCCGGCACGTTCAACTCTTCCCGAATCTCGAGCCATGAGCAGTATGCATGACGTCGTGTATATTATCACCGTGTCATCTTCTTGCGATAACAAAGTTCATGGATTAACAACTATTATTCGTTATCTTTCCATTGCCGATTTACGACACTTCTCAATCGGACGTTATGTACTTACTGATGTGTGATGTATTTGTACTTATTCAGCTATTTAAAATAGGTAGGTGGGAACTCATATTTTATAAAATGGACTGTGTATGACTGTTGTCTATTAATAATTCAAAAATCGTCATTTAGATAGTATAGTGGCACTACCAAGCAAGAGCGTCCATAGGGTAATTTTCAAGGCAAAGGTCATAAAATAAAATAGGTTCCGAATCTCATTTATGGAGAGTAACTAGTAAGTACTATATATACACGTAGTCAGGATTTTATTTTAAGGGGAGAGATTTAAATAATTTTTAATACAATTTTTATTTTTTACGTGATTAATACACAACAAAACCTTTTAATTATATTTTTAAAAATTTTTTTTTTTTTGGGGGGGGGGGGGGGGGGGTCCAGACCCCATGGACTACCCCCTAGATATGTGCTTGACTATAAAGGTTGGTTTTCCTTGAAAAGAAATGAGGAAAAAATGGCAAGTAATTATGTAAATATCAACTTTTAATAAATCTTATGGGTTGTATGTAAGCCAGTCATATTTTACAATATTTATTATTCATTTAGACGTTTGAGTAGACAGTTAGAGTAATTTGATTTTTATACAATAATACTTAACAAATATAAATTAACAATTATAATTGTATTAAAATCATGATGTGAAAATTAAAATCGAAAATGTATTTTTAAGATCAAATTAATTGTTATCATTATTAATTAATCCAATTTGTTTAAATTCAATTTTTTTTCTACAAAAGCTTATTAAACCTTTACATTTTTAGCAGTCATTAATGACCCTAGTCTTGTCTTAATTTTACTCAAAGTACTGAATACCCTTTTTATTTTTTACAGTATAATTATTGTTAACAGTGCAATACATATACCTTATAGGTATATTAGATATATTGGTAAATACTTGGTATATAATGGTCAATGTTTGGCTTTAGAAAATTTTTATGAATTTATTAAATTTAGTCTTGTATTATGTTTGTCGATTATTCTTTTTTCTTGTTCGGGGCTGAATGCTTCTTTGGGAGAGATTGTGTTTATATTTGATTGTGTTTGGGCGTTGTGATAAGTGGGGTATTCTAAGAATAGTATTAATTATTATTAGTAAAAATATAATTAAATTATTACTATTATTATTTTTTATACCAGTCAATTGTGGTCATAAATTCATAACACTAAGGTAGTGAAAACTGAAACATAAAAAAATTAACATTCTATTGCCCATGCACAATTTTGCGAAATTTTGTCATAAAAAAAAATAAAAATAAATTAATAAAATAAAAATTCAATACATTTTTATTTTTAAAACCAAAATGAAAAAAAAAAAATGAAATTGGGTATGAAGTTGTGTACAGTAGGTATCAAGTGTTTTTGAGCAATTATCTTTGAGAAATAAGTCACAATAATTTATGTGTTAAATTTGAATTCAATAATAAATTATTACATACGAAAAAGAACCTTGAACAAATAGATGGTCTATTAGATTATTATACTGAATTACAAAGTATATTTTAGAATGTAGTTATATTGCTATTTAAATAATGTATACTACTTTTAAGGAATAGTGTAGGTTGATTTAATTTTTCTTTAATTTTTTTTTTTTTTGTTTTTCCTGGTTATTTTGAAAATTATTGGTTTTGGAAATGTTTTATTTCTGACTCTCGAAGTACCAACTAGATTCAACTTCTTAACCAAAACTATCACTAATATTGAAAAATTTGAAACTTTTTTATTGCCCTAAATGTAATGATTACGGCTCAGATTTAAATGCTCTAAAAATACCAAAAAAACGCATTTATGATTTAAAAACGCTAAAATATGCCACAAAACTGAATTTAAACATAAATTTATATTGAATTATTTTATTTTTTTCGAAGAATAAAAATTGAGTATTAATAATATAAATAAATTTTAAAATTCAGCAAAAAAAAAAAAATTAGATTTGGCAAATTATATTTGCAATTATGAGTACAGTGAGGGTTTTTTTAGTATTTTTAAATTTAAATGATCGATGTTTATTTGCCAATAAGTTTTTGTTTACTGAAAATGACCTTTTTTCATCAATAGAGACGATAGAAGCAAATTTGAAAAATGTCATATCGTTTGGCGTTAAATATTTTCTTTTCCTCCTAATATTTGACATATATTTTACTTTTATTTGCTTAAAGCTTTTATTTTTATTTAAAGTGTAGTCAAATTTTAAATTTACGTTTTTTTTAATTTGACTCGATGATTTTTTTTATAATATTTTTAATCGTATCGACAGAATTTTATAGACTTTATTAATTCTAATCCTGATTTCTAGTTTATTGCAACTTGACGACTACTTAAGTTTGACTTAATGTGTATTCATTTATACTTTAAAGTACCTTCACTTAGTAATTTTTGACATTTTGTGATTGAGGTTCCACATTTTTTTATCAAATTGGTTTTTAATTCCTTGAATAATCGGAAATTGTTCACAATAATGTAATGTTGCAGTTAATTATGTACCACCCATAACTTCATTATAGGTTGACGGGTTAAAAGAATTTTAGGAGCCATGATTTTAAATGTATTCACCTCTCTGGATGGCGCTTTTAAGAACATCTTCTTTGTACTTGAAATAAATTGATTTACTTGGGAAAATTGATCTCGGATTTTTTCTGATACTTGATGTAAACTATGTGTTAAATAAGTAACATATATCATTTTAGAATACAAGGAATTTTAAGATTATCGAGCCTTGACTATGTATGAAGCTGCGTCACTTAAAACAAGTAATACCATGTCATGTTTTATTCTTGTTTGGCACAAAATAAGTTTTCAAATAACTTGTCTTCTCTACATTCGTCGTTTCAATGATGTTTTGTACCGGAGATGCCGGAAATTAATTGATGCAATCGTTTGTAAGTTGCGTTCATTTTGTATGTTTGAGTTGTGTTTACCTCAGATGTAACCTAAATTAAAATATATTCAATGGATTTGACTGATTTGAGGATATTAAATAGGTACGAGTATATACTATATTACTATAATATTATTCCCTATTGTAACTATGTAGTACTTACCTACTGTAGATATAAACACTTCGGTATTACTATTTATTCTGACTTTTGATACTTTGTAATGGATGACTATGACTTTAGGGTATATATATATATATTATATTCAGTCGTTATTATTTAATGTAGATTGAATGATGATGAATAGTGAGGTAGGTAATAAGAAATTAACAGATATATTTTGATAAAAAGAATTGTTCTATACAATAAACTAGTATGCCAAAGTAAATATGTAAAATATCATACTTATTTCGAAGTTTAATATAAATTATGAAATAAATAGGTATTGAGTGATTCACCAAGCATGATCATCACCATTTTTATATGAATACCCAAGATGAAAGTGTAATGCGTGTGAAAAACGTCACATGTTGTATATATAAGCAATTAGTTTGATTAATATTCTCTTTGATGAAAATGCATACTATTTGTATATACTTTTTCTTGCACATATAAGTATTAAATAACGATATATATATACCTGTAATATAAATAAAGAGGTAGGCACAGAATTTTACGGTACATTAAGTTTGAACGCACGGCGATTGGCATAATGTTTATTCTCTCTAGAAAGATATGAAGCTTGATCCGGAAAATAGACTTGGTAACTACAAGCATTTTACAAACGCGATGTACTTGTCGGTTTTGCATAAAACAATAACGAATCCGTTAATATAATATATTATTTACTTTTTAATGATGTTCTTACTTTGTTGTTGTTATCTTTTTATTACTTGAAATGTATAATAATAATGATTGACCGTAGAAGTTTAAGATAAGTTTTCAAATGGAGTTTTTGATAAAAAATAAAATAAAATCTTTACGTATTATCGTTATTTTTTAAAAACCAAATTTTATTGTTTCTATTGATAAATATATCCCTACGCTCAAAATAAATATAAAAATTAATAACAATAACTGTATAGCTGTATAATGTGCATTTTGAGTATAATATTCAAAGTAAAACTTCTAACAATTAGTGAACATTCATTATCTCAATAAGTGAATTTGGAATGATAATGTTTTTGAACAATTTTATTTATATAATTGTTTAATCATTATTGTATAACAAAATTGTTTTTTATGAGAAGTTGAAACTAAAATATTAAAATTTTAAAATTAGTTTTACAGTTGAAAATATACAGAGTTGTCATTTTTTTGTCTACATTTTTATTTTCATATCCCATTCCATATTTTTTTTTTTGAGATTTTCGATTTATGAAGAAGTTGAATCAGTATAATTAAACATGGAAAGTGGTAATAGTTTTAATAGTTAAATGAAATCTCATGCAGAAAACAAGATAGTTTTATACTATTATAAACTAATATTAAAGTAATAAAGTATTACTTATGAATGGATAAATATAAAATTATGATAAAAAACATAATAACAGTAAAATGTACTATATTACATGTTCATATTATAATTTTGAGTTTTATAGATCATAATTAGATTCATAAAATTATAATATAATATTTATTTATAATTATTAATTGCTAAGACTTTAACATTTGATTTTATAAATTGAAATTCTCAGAAAAATAATCTCAAGAATATTAAATTAAAAATATTTTTATTTAAAAAAGTAAGAAAGTTAATCAAACGACCAAGAAAAAAAATATTTATAAGAAACTACTTTGAAAATTATAATAGGAAATTTAAAACTGTGTGTTTTTAATTTAAGGAACAATAATCTCATTTTTTTGCAAATAATCTGTATTTAATTAATAAGTTGGTACTAATGATGAATAAAACATTTATACCTAATATCATTGTATTATTATTTGATGTTTTTTTGAAAAGTTTTAATTGAAAAATTAATCATTAGCCATTAAGTAGAATATTTATATAACTATTCAGTTTATAATCTTAATAAGAGGAATTGTTTCTAACCTGGGGGGTGTTTAGTATTTGCATGAGAAGAATGATAGGATGATGTGAACAATTTTATTTTTGGTGGTCTACTTTGGGTACTTGTATATCAATAATATTAATAACAATAATTAAAAAAATTAAATATAGGTAGTAAAATTACATTTTTTTTTTAAAATTTAAAGTAGGTATAAAATATAGTTATATTTTTGTATAGGTTAATCAATTTTTTGATGGTTGTGTATATTTATAAAAAATGTAGTTATGAGTTTTAAGTATTATATAATATTTAAAAAATGTATTGTTTTATTTTATAAATTTATGATTTAAATTATTTTATATTTATGTATTTGAAAAATAACTATAGAAATACAATATCTTTTAATACATTTAAATGTTTGTATATTTATTGTGTGCATAAGTAAGGAATACTATTTAGTAATCAGTAAAATAGATACAAAATATAATAATGTATAACATTAAGAAACTTGTTATCTAGTGCAGTAGGTAGTAAATTTTTAATAGAAGTTGTGTAATTGTACCTGCATACAACTGCCAGAATGTTAAAATATTATAGCGGCCCACGTGCTTGACTCTTTACAAGAAAGAACATTGAATATAAAATTGAATTTTCTAAAAGAGTAATAAATTTTATGTTTCGTATTCGTATATTTCATTATTGCACTTTGTACAATGCATATATTTATTATAAAATGCTAAATAAAATGTTAATGAAGAACTATCGTATTCACATGCAAAATAATGCGTAGTAATTGTCTTGCATTGCAAACTTTTTTGTTATCATTATTCAGAAGGCATAAATAATCTATATAACATAAAAAAATAAATAGATTATGCGTATCGCATGTATAATGAGTTATGACTGTATTTTTGACTATGTAACTGTCAATATTTGACACAAGAATAAAGTCACTATTCTTAGTATTCAGTGACATTTCCTACGAAGTTGGGTAAATATATTTTATCATTAGTTTAAAATATCACTGCACAAAATTTTGCTTTACAAAACTGATTGCATCGTTTAGGAGTTATATATATATTTTTTTAAACATATTTTACTATTTTTTATTTTTATAAATGGCAATTTTTAATTTCTAACTCCAAAACTCAATTTTTTCTTTAAATTTGAATATATTAAGAATTGAGATATTTACTCAAAATATTGAATATTTCACTTATCTCTAATATTATCTTCCTATGACTATTTATAAATTATTTTATAAGGATTAAAAGATTAGATAAGGGGATGAGTATTATCCATTCACCTGAACTAATAGTTATAATGACTAGTTGTACAAACATTAAAAAAATATGTTCATGTTAATTGTAATCAAAAATAAGGAATACTATTTAGTTATCAGTAGAATAGATAAAAAAATCTAAAACATCATTATGAAAAAATTCATTTTTATAAAGCTGTCTTCAAATAATAAACTTATGATATTATCGATGTATAACCTATGTGATTACTGATTAATAATTATTCAGTACATTAATTATGGCAATATAGAAGACAAGTATAAAAATATATGTTCTAGTGCCTAGTTTAGGGTGACCATACGTCCTGTTTTTTATAGGATTGTTCTTTACATAGTGTACAATCTCAAAGATTTGTTTGAGTTTTACGAAGACTATAAACATATTTTAATAAACTGCAATTAAAAATTGATATTAAATAGAGCATCGTTAGATATAAATGTGGTTAAGCAGTATAAAAATAATGAAGTTATTGTAGATGCATCTAACTAAAAGATGTTAAAATAAATATTACTGAAATATCGTGGAGAATGTCTATAATTAAGGTTAGTGATAAAGAAAAAATACAATTATTGAAAGTAGTAAACCATCAGAAACCTCTAAAATGTGCATTTAGATCGCGGGAGTTGTGTGAATACCCATTTCTACCTTAAAACGCATCAGATTCGTGGAAAGTAAAAATATCTAACAGATTAGAAAAACCTCGATATGCTATAATCGGATTTCAGACTAATTGGAAAAACAGTATGAGTAAAGCAATGTCATGTTTTGATCATTGTAAAATCAAAAACTTGAAGGTTTATATAAATTCTGAAGTATTTCCCTACGAAGGTTTTCAAAGCGACTTTACTAAGAATAAGATAGCTACATTATATCATGCATATACCGAGTCCAGAAATCCTAATATGTTCGTGATAATGTTACTCCTGTATTGACTCGATCAGACAGATTTCAAAATATTACTACCGATTATAGTTGTGGATATGAGCAGACAGAACGATAATGTAAAAACGTCGACTATTGATCTAAGAATTAAGATTTAGATTGAAGAAGCGTTTTAGCCTCCACTTTGGCATATTGCTTAATATTACATGACCAAATTATAATTTATAATTCATTTAAAATTTATACATTAATACATACTACTCAATATGATTGTGCTTTTTGAATTCTTGAATTTTATTATTCTGTAAATTATTTACGACTATTATGATAAACAATTAATTGGTAAAGTTTTCATTATTCCTGTACAGAGCATGTCAAAATTCTAAACTTACGGAAGATTATATGCACGTGGAAATCTGTTCAGTCGTGTCATTTTTGGGAGGGGGGGAGAGAGGCGTGAGACGGAACTTTAAACCTGTTTGGTTTCATAAGTAGCTCAATAGATTTTTTTTTATTTTATAATCTTTAGGGAATATAATATTATTTGCAGAAAAATTATTGTCACAATAATAATTCATATTTTTTAATATTTAAATTTTAATATAGAAGTGTAGGCGGTGGGTGTGAATATTTAAAGATTACTTAATGTTTGTATGCAAGTATAGTGTGACAACTATGACATGTATGTGATTGTTGTGTGAAGGAAATTATTTAAATTTAAGCGAAAAGTGCAAGACGTATTATATTGTTTTTTATTCTTTTGTCAAACAAAAATACGTTTATATCACACATCATACTAAATATTAAAATGTAAGCAGTAGATACAAGTTTGCGAAGATTTATATATTTGTATGTATACTGTAGACTGCATACAACAACAATAATATCATAATCCTAAATAAATGTATGTCTAAAATTATAATTTTTTCATTCCAACATTAGTAGATATCGAATGACACGATAAAAATTCTAAGAAACAAAATAACCACTCTTAAAAGTATTCATGTTTTGTTGAGAATTTCCAGGTAATAATATTTAATACGTTTTGCTTTTTCTAGTCATCACTCATCTTGTAACAGTTATGATTAAGGTGCCACCGAGTAAAGTACTATAATATTTATTTAGCTTCACTTACATCTTTTTCACAAAAAAATTAGGCTATTTATGATTTAAATAAAACATATTAAGATAATGTGAGATAACAATTGTATAATTGCGAAAAATATATAAGAAAAATATAGCTTTGAGTGGTTGTTTTTCAGTTACACGAGTCGGTTAAAACTTTTGTCCTCTCCTTTAATAAAATTCAAACGATGCCACTGAATTTGTTCCAAGTTTATTTATCTATGTATACTTATAAATTATCTATAAATAAATATTAAAATATGTAATTATTGAAGTCACTTAACTAATCGTTGAATTTTTATTATAATCAGTGAACCATTTGTGAAACATTTTTTTTATCATCATAATATACTTTGCTGTATACAATACTATAATAGTATAGTAGTTATAATAATATATTCAATCAAGTTTTAGTTGAAAAGTTTGTAGAAGATTTTTATATTCACTCATAATTCATAGTAAGGTGATATATAAAATATTGAGTTAGTATACTCGATAATATAAATAATATAATATAATTTTTTGGTAAATTAATACTGCTAAAATAATCGTTTTAGTTTATTTTTTTTCGTATTTACATTTGATTATCGATTATAACCAACTAATATTAACATTATAACATTATACCCAGCAACATAATTTCATCAAACTGCTGTAGAGTTTTGAACTTTTAAAATAAATCAACAAAATGTTATGCAATTTTTTTAATATTTCATAATGATAGTTTTGAATTCATAGGTATTATAAGTAAAACGGCTATAAAATAATATAATATATAATCAAGCAAAAGTTTTGTCGTACTTTCGAGTACACGATATTTATTAGTATATTGTAACTTTTGATACGGTGTAGTGAAAAGGAAACAACACAAATATAAAGTGTAAAGTTTCACTTTTAAAAACTTGTTGCTCATGAAAGTTATGAAAATTTAATAGCATTTGACAACTTTAAGTTACTTCTATTAGTTATAATCGAAATTAAATGATTTTTTAGTGCAATTATTATTTTTTTTTAGTACATTTTACAAAACAAATATATTTTTGAAAAAGCTTTTAATAGCATCTATGGATTGACGATTTAATTTAACTTGTATATCATTCTTAAATATTTTTTTTAATATAATCAGAGACAAGAGTGATACTTGATACATTTATAATAAAATAAAAACATTATTAATAATTTCTGATTATAATTTTCTAGTGAAGCAATTAATGTAATTTTTAATTCGCTTTACAATGATATGTTTAAACCAAAAAAAAATAGTTTTGTGTCCATCATCAGTCATTACCTTTTGGAATGGTGAAAATACCTCAATATTTATTTTTGAGGATTGTTTTTGGTAAAAAATTAACTTTATTTTTTCTAGTTTAGTTAAAATTCAAAAAGGAAATACAGAAGTTGTAGATGTAATAAATTTAATGTGATTTGTAATATTTAGGTTGAAAGTAAATCATTTTCAGTACTTTTAAAAATAATTGAATCTAAAAAAAATTTACCGGAAAATCGATAAAGTTTACGCAACACTATTAGATTTTGTCAAAGTGCATTTGTTATAATAATACGAATTACCGAAAAGATTTGATAGCTTTGCTAAATAGTTATATGAGTATTTTAAAAAAATGATAGCATTTGATTTTAATTTATTTTGGATTTTCTCGACTTAATTAAAAATATATTTGTATTTTTTTTAGTTCTCTTGTCGATTTGTTCGATTTTTGTTAATATATATATTTTTTTATGATCAAACAACATAATTATTGAATGTTTAAAACTCTTCATAAATTATTGCTATATACAAAAATGAAAAATATGTAGTTCCAACTTTTTCATTAGAATTTAAAGTTTAAATGTTGATAGTTTAAATCTCCAAAATATAATATTAATATACCTATGATTCTTTTCATTTTATATTTTTACAGTTGAATGAGAAAAGTGTGTGTGAGTACTGAGTTTATTACCAATAACTTAATACTTATGTTATGTTGACATATTATTATAAATAAATATTTATTATTAATATATGAAATGATTTGTTTTGTTAATGCTATTTATAAGAAAATTGTATTTGCATGTATAAACTTACAATATAAAATGTGTCACATGCTTACATGACACATAATATGTTATTTACGTAATGTCCATTTTAATAAATATGTTTTTATTATAATCAAGTGTGTTAATTTGGTTGATAATTTGAGCTCTTAAAAAAATAATGAATAGTTTGGATATAGGGAAGATGAATTTTAAATATATTAATTTGTTGCTGTGTTTGACAATTTCTATAAATTAGCATTTTCGTTGCAACTGCGATTTTATTTAAAACAATTTATTAATCCTTAATTCAATTTTGTTTCTCAAAATAATTATATTTTTTTGATAAAACTAAACATTTAACTTTCGTAGTTTTTTTTTTTTATATATTTATGGCATTCCCTAAACGGTTATGTGACACAGAAACTTATGATTGATTGTTAAACTAAACGAATAAATATTAATGACTCTTGATAAAAAAAATTAAAATACACTATGGTAATTGACAATTATGAAATCTCATAAAAAATTAAAATTTTTCATTAACATTAAAGTTTGGTGGTCATAATGGTTTTAGTAACACCAAAATGGATAGACCTAAATTCTGTAATTTGCTGTCATCTGTCATCAGTCATCACCATTTACAACAATAAATGATAAACAATGATGAAGCGTTTAGTCACTCTGACATAAAATTTATTTTGTTTTGAATAAAAAATATAATTCAGTGATAGCAGGTAGGTATTATATATTTTATTTATTAATTGTAGTTGGTCTTAAATAAATATATTATGTTTCAACTTTTATTTTAATTAAACGCATCAATTATTAAGTTGTAAAAAAAAATAGTCTATACCTACCAGTATGATAAGTAACAGTATCCCAGTATCAAATGATATTACATACTGAAGTTTTAAAGCATCAGCTAATACAGTTGTTCCAAACCTGGGGGGCGTATACACATCGCTGAGGAGGCGCAAGCAGTCATCACAAAGTAAAATTTTATTTTTTTTTAAATTCCACTATAATACTATATTATTTACAATTATTAATATTTTATAATTACTAGTATCAATAAAAAAGTAGTCTTTCCGAATATTATATAGTTTATTTGTAAAATGTAAAGTAAACAAAAAAATTATAATTTTTTCAATTTATAGGTGGGGGGGGGGCGAGATTTTTGAAAATCTACAAAGGGGGCGTAGAATAAATAAGGTTGGGAATCACTGAGCTAATATAAAACCTGAAAGAATATTTTTAAATGAGTGATATGTAATTATGTGCCACGGTGCTAAAATTTACGTTCTGATTTTAATTGGACAATGCTATTAAGTGCTAAGTTATTACTATTGTGTACGCCGATTACACTGCAATATTATAATGCATTGATGCTCTAATAATACGAGTATATATATGTATGTATGCTAATTCATCGCGAGTTAATTCATCGTGCGTTAATTTATCACACGCATACACACATTAAAATTTAATAACTTCCTTCATATTTTAACACAGAATCAGGATTGTCTACACGTTTATTTTTGATATAAGTGTGGTTAAAAACGTTGTATTTTTTTTTTTTAAATCAGCAATTATTAGTACTAAAGTTCAGATAATTAAACTGTAATAATTAAATTTTAGAAACGTAAAATATTATATTTGCGATTGGAAATTGTGTGCTATTTCTTGTAAACATTCATATCGGTCGTTCTATTTTAAAATCAAAGTAAATATTTTTAAACGCTGTGCTTTGTCTGAGTAGGTATTATTTTTTCGCAGGCGAACATTCGCCAGCTATGCATTGTTTAAGTTGTACTTTATTTAATTGTTTTTATTTTTTCAACGCAGATATAAATTTCCAAATACTTGGATATCATTGGTTTAAAATCGAAGTAAAAAAATTATAACATCTTTCTATTGGACTATTAGTCTTGGGTAAATCTTTCGAAACCAATGAATAAGAGTTCTAAATTAAAATGTTAAATTAAGGTGTCCATGCTCCTATCCAAATCTCTTTAGAATAATTGATAATAATTCTTCATGTTAGGTAAAATATGCAGTGTCCAATAGTTTGTTATAATTTATAAATTATAAGCATTAATTATCTCATTTTTTGGTACGTAAACTAAACCTGGTGACTTTCGTACTTGTATTGAAAATGTTACATCGCCTTTATATTTTGTTTGAAGACTCGTATACTGAATTTTTCATCATATACTCTGTGAAAAATGAAAAAAGCATCCCTTTACTTCTGTTTTTGAAAATTCATCGCAGCTTTTTTGAAGTAAAATATTATGGTTTTAAGACTTAATCTAACACAGCAGTTCTCAAACTTTTTTTTTCGCGTACCACTTAAGTATATTATCAATCAGTCACGTACCACTGATGATTAAAAATAAAACGATACAAACTTTACATAGTAAAATACATTTATTTTAAATAAAAATGCAATAAAATATTACAATATAATTATTATTTATTTATTAATACAAATTTATTAGTGTTTAAAAATTAAGATATGAATTAAATAAAAAATTTTCAATGAGAACCATGAATTTGTAAATTTGATATTAGCGATGATTATATTACCACCATGCGGCCTTTCGCGTACCATCATGTAGTCTTTCGCTTACCACTAGTGGTACGCGTACCACAGTTTGAGAACCGCTGATCTAACATAATAGTTTTTGATGCTTGAAACATACGCCTATAAGTTTATTATTTTTTATCTGGTAATAAGACGTGAGCTGATTGTAAAATATTTGAATAATGTACTGCATGAATAGTATAAACTTGATAAAATAAAGATGAGCACTTGACAATGTGCCATCACAAAATCAATTGTAACATTGCGTCATAAGTTTTAATAAATTTGTTGTGGAAAAAATTAAATTTCTGTCGGCATTAATACCACTGTTATATTGTAAAAAAAGATTATCATCGATGTTTTTTGTAATTTCGTCAGGTATAATAAAATTAAAATCGGTTAGATAGTTTGGTAATTGAAGTTGTTGTTTACGTGCACGTTGTATAGTACGTTTGAGTTTATGAACATAAGCTCACTAAGCCGCACATTTTGTAGGGATTTAAGATAATGCTGTAGCTACTATAAAATGAAAACTTGCATCAATGTTATTAGTAGCTATTTTTTTTAGTAAATTTAGTGTTTTTTTTTTTTTTTTTTTTTTTTTTAACTTAAGTGTCTGTTGAATTTAAAACGTGGTTATAGCTAGTATTTTTTAATATTTCCCGTTATTTAAATGAACGCGTCCATGGCATTTGTTTTTAAAATATTGGTTACATTTCCATATTGACTTAACGTTACTTTATTTTTCTTTTCCGAAAATATAACCATCGAATGAAAGCACATATTTTTCACTTTTAGTTTTTAATATTTCAATAGCCATAGTTTGACTAAAAAGAAAAACTCACCAACACGGAAACGACACGATGCGGTAATATAAAATATAAAGTTCGATGATTGTCGACCGACTAAGGTATAAATTAGCCTAGTTACCTTGTTATCGTTAATTGTAGATATACTTTTATTCGTAATCATAGACGAAACTAGACATTTGTGTAAGGGTAGGTCAAAATATTTTATTATTGTTCCCCTTCCTGCTCAAAAAGTATTAGCTATTAAAATTTGTATATTTTTTAACATTACAAAAAGAATTTGTACAATAATATTTATATTTTGAGCTTTGTTTCTTATATTATTATTTAATATATTTAGGTATTAATATATATGATAATCACACCACTATAATATATTCAAGCTTCATATTGAATTCCAAGAAAATATACTTATATTTATTAAATGCCACATCTTATTAATTGCAATACGAATACCATGTCACTGCAACAAAAGTACTGCTGCAGACATCGGCCATCATCGTCTTTTTATTACTTAGGTATTTCTATAAATATTCGTATATTTAAAGAAAACAAATTGTACGTATTTCTTCACGATCGAACATAGTATAACATATTGAGATAAATATAGAAAAATAAATTAAATAGAAATAAAAATACCTAAAAATAATTTTTATTTGTTGATTTTAGTAAAATATTTTATGAGCACGTTCTTATTTTTTATAATTTCTTAATAATTTATATCAGATAAAATAGATTAATATTATACGTCTCATATTATTTAAGATTATTTTAAATAATGACAAAAATATATAGTTATCGTTTCCACTTCTACATTTCGGGAAAATAACTACAAAAATTGTATTTTACTCGTAGTTTTTTTAAACATAATTTTTTATACAATATATGGTATTAGGGTGTTTCAGAAATCGGTACGAATATAAAGACGTCATTAAAGTCGCAAATTTTATTAGAAATGATATTTTTTTCTCAGACGGCTCAAAAAACATCTTCAATTTATGTATATGAAAAATAACTCCCAACACACGTCCACACGTGGAGTTGTGGCATTTATGTGGTTAGGTCAATGAAATTTGCGATGACTCGATTTCGCGGATCACTCTTTGAATTTCGTCTTTCAAATGTGGGATGTCTCGTGGTTTATTCTCGTAAACCTTTGATGTAACATAACTCCATAAAATAAGTCACATGGGATTAGATCTGGCTGGCCATTCTTGGGTACTGCCTCTGGAGGTGACGCGTCGAGGGAATCGTTCGTTCAATAATGCAATATTGTTTGACAGGCGGACCGGGAGGTGTGACAGGTTGTTTCATCCTGTTGAAACCAAACATTGTCATTGAGTTTAATTTCTTAAAAAGTGGGTTACATCCAGTCTGTAATTAAACTCCTGTAACGGTTCCCGTTTACGTTTATAGCACCTCTTGTGCCGTCTTAAAAAAAGAGTGATCCGTGAAATCGAGCCAGTTGTTTGTTGGCGAGTCATCGCAAATTTCAACGACCGCATAAATCTATGCCATGACTATATGGGTAGACATATGTCGAGGGTTATTTTTCATATTTAAATAGAAGATGTTTTTGAGTTGTCTGTGAAAATAATTTTCATTTTTAACAAAATTTGTGATATTGATGGCGTTTTTAAATTCGTATCGATTATTTAAATACTCTGTACAATATTATTATGTGCCTCATCTGTATCAATTTTGATGCCGATAATTTGTCGGCATTAGGTCAGGCCATGGCTAAACCTAACTGATCCGTAGTTTCACCCATGTACGTAGTACATTTTAGTCACGGATAAGCAACAATTACGATAGAGATTATAATCAGATAGTAATATAATGTGACATTTTAGGTTTTTCAGACGTAGTTGATTTGGTCCAAGTGACGAGTTTAAGCTGTGAAAAATATTATGTTTAATTCGATTCGGAAAATATCAACACTAGATACAGTATAATATCACACATATAAATATATTATAATATATTAGTTGTTAAATAAAATAAACTTATTATGTAAAAGATATTCAACAGAGCATACGTAAGGCAACATAATGAACATAATAAATGTGCATGGTACAGAACGAATGCAATCAAAATAATAAATATCGATTAACTGTAATGGTACAGACAGAGAAGTACAAACTTTTATGAAATGAAATATGTAATATCTAAATTAAAAAATAAATCATAATTTAAGCAAACTATCGATTTGAACTATTTATCATGAAAAATTAAAGTACTGAGAATAAAATAAACATATTATCATGTATTTTTACTTCTTTGTATAATTTATATTTATAAATATTAATGAAATATCAAATTATTATAAATACATTTTTACGAATTTATATTTATAATTATTATGTATGTATACATATACATTTTTATTTTGTTAAACAGTGACAAAATATCTTTAACTTCATTTTTTTACACACTATTAAAAACAACTGTATATTTAATCTGTTTATTCAGATTTAATCATTTTTATTACAATGTAAAAACGAATTCATAAATATATATTTATTATAATAACGGTCTGTGTCGACGCATTATATATTTATGACGCCTTGTCAATATCTTAAGATATATTTTTATATGGTCATTATAATTATTATTCAAAATAACATGTTAAGTCAGATCCATATTAATAGCTTCGTAGGAGGCTGATAAAAATAAGAGTAAATATAAATACTAAATATTAAATATAACAAGGTACAACTATAAAATGTGAAAGTTTAAACTCGGTCTTATTCTAATATCTGATTCAATGAATGTTTTATGTGATGATTCGGTCGTTTATACAAGGGGAAATGCTAAAAACATCGTAATAATTAGTATTTTGTCTTTTAGTCGATACGCGCAATTGATAAATGTAAACCGTTTAAAAGTCATTCAATTTAAACTTTAAAATAAACCTGAGTAACTCGCTCTGATTTAGAGTTAGTTTTAAACGTAAGTAATTAATATATAGGTATAAGGTTGAGGTAAACAGTGGATCGTTTAATGTGACGCATATGCTCAACGTGTTCAAACGGTTTAAAAAACCGATGAAGTCGTTTTGTTGATTATTATAATCTTAAGCGTGCCGTCAAAATATTTAAAAAAAATGTTGTGATGGATTTTTAAGGATATTTTTTAATTTATTCATATTACTTCAGATAATTTATTTTTTGTAAGTAATACGGTAAGTTGAATTAATTTTTGCCAAAACATCGCAGATACTACATTATGTCATACATTAAAGAAACGTTACACTCGCGTGTATTGTATTTGTCTTACAAATATATAACATGAGAAATTTGCGTTCAAAAGAACCAATTTTTTGTTGTTAGCTTTGATATTATAATTAATATAGACCTATTTGATCTATTATCAAAGTTGAAAGTAAGAACATTATCTATGTTTATAAGTATTGGCTTTTTTTTTTTAGGTATTTTGATTTATAATCAAGATATGAGTTGTTAAAATATTAAAAATAGTTATATGTATTAAGCTTAAAAACATGTAAAATATTTCGATTGTTTGGTACTTGAAACGAGAGTATTCTATATCAGATTAAATTGTACATAGTACTTGAAATTATGTTTACACGTATAATATAATCCGTCATACAATGGGTGATCTGAATTAATTAAGATTTTGTCGTATGAAATTAGATTGAATTTTCTAGGAAAATACCGAAATAAATGGTGGTGACTTCAAATACGTTCTTCTAGAGTCTAGACACTAGGCTCTAGAATACTTAATATTGATATACGCGATTGATGACGTTCAAACTTCAAATTATTATTAGTATTTTTTTTTTTTTTTTTAATAAAGCGTTAATATTTTTTTTTTTTATATTTTTGTTTATTTTGTATATATAATTGATCGGATTATGTGATATTGTTTTGGTCCACTATTCTATTATAGGAAATAAAATATTAACAACATTAACTTGGTCTTTGACAGGACATTATTTAATCAAATTTATTCATTACATAGAAGTATAAAGTACAGATTTTATAATATGTATGATATAATACATTATAGACTAATAAACATCAAATATTTTTTCTAAAAAAAGAAATGTAAAAAACAAGCGTCAGGGTAATAAATAATCTTTATCTACATCTTGATTGTAATTTTAATTCTCAAATAGTTTTCAAAGAATCTATTTTTAGAGAATAACGTTGTACATAGCTGAAACTAAATTAAATCTATAATCTTTTAAAGTGTTGTAATTGTCACCAGTTAAAAGTTGTTTGTATTTTTTGTTTGCAGAAGGTATTTATTACATTCTGTTAAATTACATAAAGAGGTAGGTCTATTTTATACATTAATAAGCAACTTACGAGAACAAGTACCTAGTCAATCAAAATTTTTAATTAATGTTTACTTGGAGACTGGAGTGTCTAAATGTGATTAAAATACGTTATTGTATTTAAAACTAATTTTAATTTGGAAATGAGTTAAAATATCCGTAACAGTAATTCTCTTTACTTTAAAGTGAAGATTAAATATAATTATGATGGGCATTAAACTCAAATCTCATTTATAAATTATATTATGTATTGTTGAAATGAAAACAATTGTGATTAAGAATAGTAAGCATATCCAAACCTCCGTAATATAGTTTATAAAAAACATGGTATTAGAATTAACAATCGACGTATAAGTGTTTTAAATATACTATAAAATCAATTTTACTTTATTAAAATAAATCCAATTATATAGAAAGCCACCAAAAATAATTTATTAAGATATTTTATCAATGTCATAAATTTATTTTATAAATAAAATTACATTATTGGGTACCTATATTATGTTTCAATAAAAGAACGTTTTTTTGGAATAGTTTCTATTTCCTTCTTGATGATTTAAGAATAAAATAATTTTTTACTCTGAAATGGTATTAATATGTTAATAAAATATAAGTGCTTGATATTTAGGATTCTAAATGAAGCTGCATGGGCGAAATTGTAAAACAATGCAATTGTGGTTTCTTCAAAATATATTTTAATTCTTTTTGAGTTATTTACATAAATATTTGAAATGTTGGACTTTTCAGTTTTTGTTTATTTGTTTTGTTTATATCGATAAAATTATTGATTATCGAACAAAAATTTTTCAAAAAAGTTTACAAGAAAACATTGAAAACACATGAATATTATATTTTTTTTATATAATTATATTTGAAGTATAATAATATAAAAGATATTCGTCGTTACAACTATATTGAATTGGTCCACAGTAAATCATATAACTATTTTCTAAACATAATTACATTTAAAATATATTTAGACTATCTTAAATTATTTATATAATACATATATTTGAAGGTCTATGTATAATAGCAATTTTAAACTTTTTAATAATTGTTTTTGATTTAATATAATATTGATTAAAATTTTGTTCTTTACAATAAAATTTGAAAATGAGTACAATATTCTTCATCATTTTTAAACAGTAATTCGCATAAAAAAATACAAATAGACACAATTTTTTTTTTAGACCATTGAAGTTGATATTTTTGACATGAGTGAATATTTAAACGAAAAATAATGGGTTTTTTCTCTAACCATTTTAGTTGTCTCGTTGTAATTTAAAATATATTAACCATAGAGTTTGAAACTTTCCGCACTTAGTTTATTACTAAATTAATTTATTATGAAATATCCATATAAATTAGGGGCTGATATATCATGCACTGTCTCTGCTAAGAATCATTTTTCGTATCCTAACATTATACCTAACGGCAAACCTTATTTATAATTAAAATAAAATTTAATATATTTATCACAGCAGCTTACAGCGAAATTAATTTTCCAATCTATTTTCTAAATTTATGTTTTGAATTAACATTAATTTTTGTAATGATTATTGTTTTAACAAACATATAGAGATAATGTTTTATTATTACTATAAATACTTAGTTTGCAGAAATATTCATTAATATAAATATAGTTACCATATTGTTTGTTGATGTGTTTATGTTAAAATAAATATGATTTTATTATACAACATTAAAATTATTGTTGAGAGATATAAAAAATACGTTAACGTCAAAAAAACAACAGATTTTATTAAATATGAGCAATTCCTTAGTAATAATAATAATAATAATAATAATAATAATAATAACGATGTTGTATTTGCGTGTAAATTGGATTGTCTTTAGAATTTGAATAAAATGCAAATCTATAAGAGAGGGACGATATCAGTTGGACGATTACTCGGAATAATAGTTTTTGTGATCGAAATAATAGTATTTGACGATAATAAAATAAACGTTGATAGCAATAACGAAGTAAAAAAAAAAAAAAATTACTTAGAAATCGAAATTTTCTAGCGTTTTTGATAATGGCTCGAGAAAAAAATTTTAATAACAATATCGAACACAGAACAATGAAATGAATAAAAAATAATTTGCACTCATGCGGGTTATGTATAAACAATATAATCCATAGGTATTTTTGCATTACACGTATTCCGTCAATAATAAGTACCTGTAGAAGTTTGCGTTACAAATAAAAGCCACTATATTACATTGAAAAAAAATAGGATTGAAAAATATTTTCCGAAGACCGTTAGCCCGTATAAATGGTAAGTACGGCTTTATCTTGTATTTGCACGCCCACATGATCCAACCGTGGCACGCGATGTATAATACGTTAGTAAGTATATAATATTATCTATCTTATGTATATGTAACATGTGTTATGATGTATTATTGTTAATTAATTACCACTAGCCAAAGTAGGAACGTTTTGAGAATCTATTTATCTATTTATATATATATACATAACAGAGTTCATTGTGTAGACACGTCATTTTCCCTCATTATACTCGAATCATAGGCTTTTCGACGAACAATTTTACACTTTAACGTTTCGATAATTTATCATACAGTTGTATAATTATGGACAGTTAAAATACTTTTTGAATATAGTACTTAGGATGAATATTTGAATATTAAAAAAATGTCTTAGAAGTATTCCTTGGTTTTAAGTTTTTACAATATAGATTCCCTCGACTTTCTTTACGCCAGAGCTTTATTATTGAATAGATGAGGTATTGTTTAGATACATTATTACTTATATAGCATTCAACTACAAACACATAAACCTTTACATCGCACAGAAAAGCTTGATCTATCAAATACCAACACTGAAAGTCCAAACAAATTCATATGTCCCGTTACTCTCCGAGTACAAACCTTTTTTGGGCTGTGACAAAGTGTGGGAGTTAGGCAGGTGTGATTTAAATTCTGTAAAGTTGCTAACATTTATTAGAACATGCTCTAGAGAACGGATAAAGAGTTTTTCAGAAATAGTCATTTCAACAGTATATATATTTGAGCAAACTTGTTGTATATACGAACATTACACTTTGAAAAAGTGCCCTCACGATTCTCTAGAGGTGATGTAAAGATATGTGATTATCCTTATAGCACTGGACTACAAACATAAACCTTTTAATCGTACAAAAAATCTTAATTTATCAAATATCATATTTGGATGATCAAATAAACTCAAACAACCTGTTGCTTTCCAGTACAAACATGTCTCGGCTGTGACAAAAGTGTGGGATTTTAGTAAGTGCTATTTAAATTCTGTCAAGTTGCTAACATTTATTAGAACATGATCTAGACTCTAGAGAACGGATGAAGTGTTTTTAGAAATAGTCATTTCAATAGTAGATATATATGATTGAACAAACATTTTGTAAAAACAAAAATGTGTATACTATTATTACATTGTCAAATACTATTTATACCTTTAAAATATGCTCCGATGATTTTTTAGAGGTGATGTTAATTTAGATAATAAATATATCGTCATAATATGTTATATAGTATTATGAAATTGGGTGGTCCAACCTTTTTTAGTTGACGGATCAATTACACTTTCATAAAAACACCGAGGGCCGCTAAAAAAAAAAAATGACATTATTATTTATATTTTATTTTATTATAAACTTGTTATATAATGCACAAATTATTACATAACAGATTAATATTAACATATTATATAACTACCTATATATATAATCATATATAACTATGATGATTAGGTTACTTATATTTTTATATTTAAAAAAAAATAATGTGATGGTTGGCATTGTTTTTCAGAAGTCAATTTTTCAATATTAATTGAACACTTTGTAGTGGTAAATCTTAGGCAAGATTTTAAAGACGAATTTTCATACGGTTCCTTAATTTAGATTTTACTAAAATTATTGTAAAAATTCTGATTCATAAATATACGTACTTTCAAATAGTGACGAAATTTCAAAAAAAAAAAATCCACGGTTTCGCTATGACTGTTATACAGACACGCTCGCTATATACGTATGTACGTATGTAGCGAGTTAAATTAAATTATGGTTTTGGACGTTACTCATTATACCTACGTTCTATACGTAAAATAACACTATGAAACGTAAAAATTATATATCATATTACAATTTTGTTATTATATTATTAAGTGTTTTTTTTTTTTTTTTTTATAAGTCTTTTAGGGGAGAGGGCAAAAAAGGCTTCGAGGGACGCGGGTTGGACTAATTTGTTACAAAATATAATATATATTGTGAAATCTGTTAACTTTGTAAAGTGAAATTTTGTATATAAAAAAAAAAAAAAAATAGTAACCAATTTGTAATAATTTGTAACGTAAGTCTTTACGTCCAAATAAATATTTTTCTTTAAAGGGTGCTCAGCGTAATCTTAGTTAACTTCACGAAACTTGGTTGTTTTATAATTTCCAAGTTTTTAACTACGTATATCAAAATAACGTTTGCATTTTGTAAGTAGTTATTTCTTCCTAAAACTCGTTTAGTGGTGTTTAATAAAACTACAATACCATACAAAATTTAATTTTGTATCAAATATATATATTGGCTTACGACAAGAAACAGACTTTTTTTTTATGCCTCAATAAAGTTATGTGTATTTATGGTTTGTAATAGTGATAGAGAAGTAACACTAAAAATTACTTTGTCGTGCAAAATTTGTATAGTTGTATATTTAATTTACCTAAAAAAAAAAAAAAAACAGAACACTAAAAATAAATAATCGTAATAATGGAATTTTTTATCAATACCTAAAGGTAAATAATTAATTGAAAATAAAAATATATAGATAAAATATAATACATTTATGAAATTACAATAATATCAATCTAGACCATTTATAAGTAAGTGTATTAAATGTAATGTCATACTAATTGTTGTAAAAATAATTTTAATGTTAAGTATTTAGTTTAAATATTTTTCCATTTGTTTCATATACTAGATAAATAACATGTATATTATTTCTAGATTTTACAGCATCATCTAGTTCCAACAATATGTCAGAAGTACATTAAGTGAAACATATTTATAAGTATTTACAAGTAATTCCACAAACTAGATACTCATTGTTTTGAACAATACAATAATAAACTTGATATGAATATTAAAAATTAAAATATAATTATCTTGGTAAAACATTATGTATTTATAATTAAAAAAGTATAATTTTACTTTAAGTGCATTTTTTAATATACTAAGGTTTTGTTTATAATTTAGTTATAAACCCATATTTTATATTTTAAATCACTATTAATTTATAAATACACGATAAACCTATCTACCTATTTTTTAATATTATTTCAAACCCCAAGCATAATTAGGCATTAATTTTTATTTAAATAGGGTTTAATAAATATTTTTTTATTAACTATATATTACATTATATATTTAAATATATAACAGTAACCACGATGTCTAGTAAACAATAAACGATGATTATATATTAATTATGAGTCTGCAGTTAGCTTTAAATTTTACAGTTACCTACAATTTTTGGTTACAAAATAAAATTTAAATTTAATCTAAAGTAAGTATCTAATTATCAAGAAAAGATTATAAATGTAATTTTGTTTATCAAAGAATCAAGTAAAATCAAGAAAGTGAATTTAGAATAATACGTAATTAAGAAAAAATAGTTTATAAAAATGACGAATTACACATACTATTTTTCGTTTTACTGAATTTTGTGGTTATAAATTATTACAAATCGATAAGTAACTTAAAAAAAAAATATACGAAATTTCACTTTCGGAGTGCCCAGCTGATGAACCTATTTTGTTGATATGATTTATGTATTATTGGATAATAGTCAGGGTACTGGAATTAAATGAGTTGTTTGTGCATCCTATTTTCGTGCTAACCGTGCGATAGTAAAATTAAGCGTCTTCCGATAATTGTGTAATTCGGAATACAATTATAATACGTTGAAATATTTAGTATTTAGTCATGAAAATTAATTAATAGTGAACTAATAGCAAATGAGTAACATTGGTTAGGTGTATTGTTTACTATTCTTTACTTAGATTGCTTATATTTGTGCTGGACGGACGTGAATTTTGGGATTTGAAAACAACCAATAGTTACTACAAAATACAATATATATGATACAGTAACTCGAGTAAATAAATAAGATTTAAAGAGAAAATTACGTATTTAGTATACTATTCTAGAAGGCATATCTATAAGTACTTTATCCAAACAAAATCGTTAGCCTATAATATTATCATAGGTTATTATTAAATGTAAGTAAAATATGATAATCTTATAAAGATAATAGTAACTTAATTAAATAATGTTACTTATTATTTATTTCAGGAAAACTATTGTATAAATAAAATATACAGTAGTCAATCATATTTCTTAAGATTGATTTTACTCGTTTTACTTATGTTACGTTTTTAATGTTAATCGTAAACATTCAAATTTACTTAAAGCGTTATTCACTGATAATATTACAAATAAAATAAGCAACAAGTCAA
Organism: Melanaphis sacchari; assembly: GCF_002803265.2. Classification (NCBI taxonomy): domain Eukaryota; kingdom Metazoa; phylum Arthropoda; class Insecta; order Hemiptera; family Aphididae; genus Melanaphis; species Melanaphis sacchari. The sequence goes on along the minus strand of NW_020271114.1, from coordinate 4,853,167 downwards.
ATGATGATTTAGTAAATAATATATTGATTATATGTACGTAGTATATATATATTTAACGAATTTAAACCATCGTATTTTATTTTTTAAATATTTAAGAATCATTTGTATACTATCAATCTTAAAAAATCAGAAGTTGAATTGAACACTGGATGAAATTGAAGCAGGTACGTGTCATAGTGAAGTATAAAAACATTAATAATTTATTAACTAGGTAACACTTTTATCTTACGTTTAAGAAATAATAAATAATTTATGAGACATTATTTTAAATCTTTATTAATTTGGGGGTTTGGTGTTTGGTACTGAGAAATAAGTATAAAAATAAACAATTCGTAGATACTTATATAAACCTAACTTGTAAAAATGCGTCTGTTTACTGTAATCTCCAATTTTAAAATATTTACGAAGAATCGAAAAAAGCTTGAAGTATTTGTTAAATAGAGAATTTATATTTATAGCTTAAATCTCTATTAGCTTAAATTTAATACTTGGTACTCAAATAAAATTTAAAAAACAGAATTAATCTACTCTGAAATACCTATCTAAACAAAATAAATTATCAAAGCCCAAAGGTATAATTTATAGTTACTATATCAAAAATATGTATAAAAATTATACATTTTCTTAAACGTCCATTCAATTAAATCTTGAATTAATAACAAAACTCTGAAAAATATAGCTATAATTAATGCTGTGATTAAGATTTTATGTATTATTATATCAAATATTTTAATGCTTTTCGTTGTTGAAAACATTTAAGAATCTTTATCATTTATTAACATAACAGTAATCAGTTATCGTGGAAAGTGATCTGTACATAGTTGTCTGGAAACGTAATAAGACTAATAAAGACTAACTAATAAAAACGCTAATTAAGTTTTGATAAAATTATTTCAACCCCGTAGTTGATTATACGTTATAATTAGGTAAATTAATTAAATGTATTAACTATTTTGATAAAATACCTGAACTATCGTCTAAAATGTATACATAATAATTTTAATTATGTTCAATGCTTTTTATAATAAAATGCTTTATAATTTGAAAATAACTGAACAAAATATTTTAGAATAATAAAGCTTAATCGAATAACTTACTTATTTAAGTTTTCATAAATATATATTAAATTATAAGTTTTATAACTTATTAAAAAATAGAAAATAAAATTTTTAATATTATTATGCCAATACCTTTCAAACGATAATTACGAGTATAAGACAAGGTAGAATTGATTACTATCGATTTTATGTTGTTCAATTTTTTAGCAAAATCAAATTAAACCATTATATTTTATAAATTAATAATATTTATTTTGAAAACCGATAGAGTATATAATATACAATATTACACATATAATTGATTTTTAAATTAAAATTTCACTATAAAACGTTATATGAATCAAAATTTGAGTTGAATATTTACTTTTTTCACGTTTCTATTTGTTTAATACAGTGTATACTGAAATACGATTAAAGTGTTTCCCAATTTTTTTTTTAGATAAACGTCTCTATTCATTTAAAATTAAAGATAATTTTTATGGACTGTATTTGTAATTGTAGTTTGAATCATAATTTGTTTAAAAAATAGTTATCACGCTAGCTTGAAAGATGATTTTCTTACACAAAAACTAGGAAAATTTCAATAATTTATTCTAGACAGCAGAGATTATTTTTTCTTTTACAAAAAATTACCTTATATATATAATGTAACCATTGAAGTTTTAAAAAGCTTATAGCATACTGAAAATAAATATGGCCGGAATAATTGGGTACTAAAAAATAGTCTATGCAATGATTTTTTAATGAATTAATTCAAAAACTGGCCTTACGCGTGCAATTTTGGTGTAAACTTCTCTGAATTAATGCTGAGTATCCTTAAAACTTGGCTGTTGTTGTACAATAATTTTACACGTAAAATTAAGTAGGGTAATCCATAAATCTAGTGGCCAAAAGTTTTCTCATACATGTGAATTTAAAACAATTAAATTTACGTAAATGTGGAAAATTAAAAAAAAAAAAAATTAAAAGTTATACAAAGTTTCATATTAATACTATATGGCATAATGTGAGTTTATAGATAATATTGGTTATAGTATACTAGTGTGGCTTCGTTTAACTTGTTTTTATTGTAATTATAAAATTTTAACATATGTAATGATGAAGTATATTTAATTTTAAAAGGCGATTATGAATAGTGATTAAGTTGACTCGGTATTGGTAAAGATTTAGTTAACCACAATCAGCATAATCACATTCATATTTAGTTCACTATTATTTTCCATTTTTCATGTTTTTTTTATAAACTACTTTGAATTTCAAAAATCGACATTTTAAAGTACCATAACTTAGTTCAATGTGTTTAATCAATATATCGAAGTAGTTCTATATGAGACTTTTTTGGTGCACTTCTTCTATGCTTTAAAAATTGGCAAATCAATGAAACACTTAGTTGTTAAGCCAAAAAATTCTATGAATTATAATATTGAATATTGTGCAAATTATGTCATAAATATTTATTTTTTGTGATTGAAACTTTAAACAACTTATTTATGAACTGATTAAATTTTAATAAATCCTATATATTTTGGTATGAAATAAACACTATCAGATTAATTATCACGGAAATAATATTAGGGAAACAAATGAATCACGAGCATCGAACTCAGATAAAATATTAAAATTTAATTAAAACTCAAACATGCGTTTATTTTAATAATTATTTTGTATTTATACATGATCTAAATTAGTAGATGAAACATTTTAAATAATAATAATTATTATTTTCTTGATTGTTGAAACAAAATAATAATCATCAATACAATGATGAATTGTATGGTTATATGTCGGTGATTACATGAATTTATTTTTGAACGGAAACAGAGATAAAATATTTTTGCATACCTAATTTTATAAATACCAATTATTTTTTTCAGTGGGTATTTGATAGAAAATATAAATGCATTATTTTAAAACGTCTGATTTTTTTCAAGAATTTGAACAAACACAAGGCTAAAGGCTAGTGATATCATAACACTGTTTAATTTTAAATGTCAAATGTCAAATGTGACAATATCTAATATATTTATATATGTATTTTTTATAAAACTCTAACGATAAGTTGTTTTTTTTTTTTAAATATAAGTGAATAAGTTTTTATCTAAAATATTAGCCATTTTTTTTTAGTGTCAAACATGGTAACTTCAGTGATAATTTTAAAATTTGATATTCTTCTAAATCCCATCTTCGAGTTATTAATCTTTAAATTTTGATTTCATTAAACTATGCATGCATATTTGATTTTTGATAATTCGGGGCTGTTGGCAACCCCTTACTAAAAAAAACAGGTCTTTAATTTTCATTTAAATCAGACTAATAAATATTAATTAGAATTTAAAAGCTTTAATTTTTGAATTAATGAACAATTTGCTGGAGATAAACTATATGTGTATACAAATATATTGATCGTATGTTAATAAATATTTGGCCACATAGGCCAATATATCTTTCTGACGAATGCTAATTAGAGTTCGTAGTTCAATGCATTTTTTGGAATTCATTATGAAATAAGAGACCTTCGTCCTAAACAATGAAGTATATTTTTACAAATTTGTTTAAAGTTTATTGGTACAACGAATTAATTTTTATTGAATTTTTAACTTTTAGTGTAATTTTTGACCCTTTTTTATTATAGCTATGAAAAGAAAATTGTTTTTACATTGGATCATAAAAATACACGCAAAGTGTATTGTATTATAAAGTGTAATTTATTTTTTTTATAAATTCAACATGATCAACCTCTCAAAAAAAAAAAAATAAATAAATAAAATGTACTAAATATATCAATAAAATATAAAATATCATGAATATTATATAATTTTCGAAAGTACTTACTATGTCCCAAGTATAAAGGAGCTTAGGAATTTATTGCTATATTGCATATATGTACAATTGATTTAATCAATCTGATTATATTCTATTTTCTGCAGTAAAGTAAATTTAATTAAATACTGTTTTGTAGAGTATATCGATTATTAATAAGCACTAATTTACGAACTAACTTCAATAAATTATTAAATAAAATTAAACATTTAATTTCTCAATACATAGTTCATCTATGAAAACAGCAGTATATAGTACAACTTATTAAAAGAAATAAAGCTCAAAATACTAAAAATCTTAAAAACAAAAAATATTAAAAATAAAATTTAAATATTAATTATAGCAAGTGAATTATTATTATAATTTATTTAGAACTTTAGAAGTTTTTGTTCTTTAAATAATAAGATACACTGGTACAATGCTAGAAATGTTATTGTAATATCTTTTCTATATTCATTTCATGCAGAACATGACAAAAATAGTTTTTGTTTTTTGGAAGCTGCATTTACTGTCATTATTATAGTTTTACTATAAAGACTTATTATTTATTTCACTTTGATGAATAATACATAATAATACATTTTAAGCTATAATATAACACTAAAATATGCTAAAAGTTTTGTTGCATTTTAATTATAAAGTAATTTTTATGCATATGTATAATTCAGAAAATGTACTAAACCCTTCCGGACATTTGGCCATGTACAAAAACAGTTAAAACAAAAGTTCACAATAATAATTATTGTTTCACTAAAGACTAAACAGCGTTGTATAAAATATATTATATTATTTAAACTAAATAATTTAAAGAAAAATGTTTAGCTATAGTAGAAATTATAACGTAAATGAGTACGATTCAGCACTCATTATGTGGTGAGAAATTATATTTAAATTTAGTTAGATGTATCTATACCATAATACATGGTGCGTGTTGATTGCAATATTAAATTACAAATATTAGTAAGAATGTTAAAATTGTATAATTAAATATAAATAAATTGAAGAATATTTAGAACTCGAGAATCAATTAGCCATGCAGTATTGTAAAATATATAAAGTAAGATTTATTGTCAACTATTTCGTCAAAATTATAATAACTGTGTCCTTTATACATTCAAATTTTTATATTATTCATACAATCCACATTATTTCATAGCAAAAAGAGATAATAAAAAAATATAAAAGATTAAAAAAAGCTTTCTAAAAAAGTTATTTTTTTTAATACTTCTAATACGTAAGCATATATTCAATACCTAAGTAATATTTTTCATGATTATTTTTGACGTTAAATTCATTAAAAATTATTATTTATTTTATTTATTATATATTATTATAATTGCATAGGATAGTACCTGCGTATTATTAAATACTTCTATTGTATTATTTTCTTGCGTAGATTGAATAATTTAATTGTACTTGGATATTGATATGTTTTGTTAGTATTTTAGTGTTTTTATTATTCGTTTTAAATATGAATAAACGAATTCATAAAATTGTGTTAAAATAATAACTAAACATTTATTTTTGTGACGCATAATAAAAAAAAAGTCTTGAGTTGATTTTGGTTACTTAACTTAATCATTAAAAATAAAAATATAGTGCATTTCAATGTTTTTAAAAAGTAGAAGGTTAGAAAGGGAATAATCGTTACCTATATAGTCATAATATAAAATTTAGGCATTTTATATATTGTCTGGTTATTTTATAGAATATTAATACATTAAAATTTTAGGCAAAGTAATTACAATTAGCTTTTGTATATAAATTTACTAGGTAGTTATTTTATTAAATAAATTGGTATTTTCTGCAATACCAAAGACAATTTTTAGTAAATGAATTATATTAAGTTATTTTTTTATATATTAAACTCATTTTTTTATACAACATGATACATAACACACGATACTGATACGACACTTAATAATATAGGTACGGAGTTGATGACAGAATATCAACTTATTTAATCTGCTGGAAATATTTCTGTTTGAATTGATAACGTATTGTCTAAAACGTATTAATAAAATGTCTGGTCATTATTTATTATTTAATACTACATTATACACTTTGACTGTATCATATTATGTACATATTCATTTCAATATTAGAATATCTACTAACTATATTGAAAACTACACTATATTTAAAGCATGCTTTTATGATTAGAAAATATAATATAATCTGTAGGTTTTGAATAATTGAATGAATTCAGTTTTTATACAAGATTGATAAAAAAACGAGTGCATTCTCAATCACCGTTTAATACTATTATAAGTTGGATGAAATCTAGAGTGCATTCATCAAAAAGTGAACAGTTGATCGAATACATTGAAATAATTGTGGTAATCTGGTAGGTACCTACTTATAAATAAATTTGTATTTTTAAATTGAATTGTGATGTTTCATTTTCAAAATGATTTTCATAGAACCTACATAGATATTGTATATATTATAATATTATATAATATTATATCATTAAAATAATATATTAATACAATTCACTAATTATAAATAGGTATCTATAATGAGTTATGAATATGTATCAATGATTTAAAATTTCTGTTTTGGTGATACATTTGAAATATTTATATGACTTGATAAATATAATATACGTATAATCAAACAAAAAACTATACTATGTTTTGAACATATATATATAATACAAAAAGTATCAAGAACTATAATGTTAAAACTATAATTTTAGATTATTTAATTTTTATGTGCATCTTTATTACTACATCAGTAGGTGAATTTAATTTTAAAATGTATTGTTGTAAATTAAATAATAGTTGATTACGAAAAATTGATTAGTTTGGTTTTTAAAAGAGTGCCTAAATTGGATGGTACTAAAAAACAAACCTCATAACAGACACAAGCAGGTAATTATAGCAGATGGAAATAGAAACTGAAATTCAGGTTAAAAGCAATTTTAAAAAGTGAGCAAGTGAGCAAGTAGGTAATTTCTCTGCAGTACAGTTAAGAGTCGAGTGTACTCATCATTAAATTGATCACTATAATGTATGTATTAAATTTGAATTCAATGATATATAATTCATATACGTTAAACAATTCTGAGCAAATCAATAAGTGTACTTTATTATATATTTTAACATTAATATGTGTATTGAATAGTTTATAGTAATTTATTTATACCTATTAGTATACGATATAATTTGGTAATATAGCTTAAAATTTATTTAAATACTTAAAAAATATTAAATAATTCACAAAGAGAGATAATGAGTATTGTGCATGTGTGTATGCCAGGTAGTCGTTGACAAAAATAGGCACATATATCGAGTTTAACGATTTGGCAAGTGATACGGAGGCAACAGAAGTAGTGGGAACGGTATAGATTTTTCGGTTTCGATAAAGAATTCAGTTTACTAATAAAATGTATACAGGTAAATATTGATGAGGGACAAACAAACCTCGTTGTATAATAATATACTTATAATACATTAAATTTAATTTGATTTATTACTTTTTTAAAACCTTTACTATGGATGCTTATGATAAACTAGAAAATATCGGTGAAGAGAGTTATGGAGTAGTCTACAAGTGTATAATAGAACGTTGTTCAAAATAAATTGTTGCAGTAAAAAAGATATGTATGGAAATCGAAGACGGAGGTATATCAACCTAATAACAGCTATCCGAGAAATAAGTATACTAAAGGAACTTAATCATCCAAATATTGTGAAGTAATTTTAATTACATTTTACATTGTACGTGTACATTTTCAATGATTTTTAATGATATTTAGTTTAAAGTAAATATTTATGAACGACACGCGGTTGTATTTAGTATTCGAATTTCTCCCCATGGACTTAAAAAAAACTAATCATCTCAAGACGGAAAAAACACTTAGATAAGATTACTACTAAATATTTTACTTGTCAGTTGTCAGATAAATATGGAGATATACTTAACCTTATCAAAAAATCTTATTGACCTACTGTGCACTGATTATTTTATAGTTATTAGTTACCATACATCATTGTCATGCAAGGCGAATATTGCATAGAGATTCGAAACCGCCAAACATATTAGTTGATATTAAAAATAATATATTGAAGGTTGCTGATTTTAGTTTGGGTCATGCATATGATTTTCCAATTCGAATCTATACACACGAAGTATTTATATAACACTTTTTAGTAATATAATATTTTTATAGTATGTTTTAGGTAGTAACATTGTGGCACCGGGTTCCAGAATTGTTACTAAACGCTCAACGCTATAGTCGTCCAATTGATATGTGGTCCATAGGATGTATATTTGCAGAAATGTCTTGTGGAAGACTTTTATTTCGAGGAGATTCAGAAATTGATCAACTTTTTCATATTTTCAGGTATGCACAGTAATTAATTTTATTATATTAATTGAAAATTATCTATTTAGGTTCTATATTTAGAGTTTTAAAGCACTTTAGCATAGATAATCTAATCTAACCTAACGTGACAAAAGTACACAGTGTGATGAAAACTAGGCTTTAATTTTATTAATTACTTGTTTTTAACATTTTTTTGTATCTATGTTATTTTATGATAAATCTTTTACATATACTTTTTGATAATTTTTAATTTTTAAAGGTATATATGACATCGTACATAAGTACCAGTTATAGTGTTTGAGTATATGTATATCAAAATAGCCAAATATTCTCTGTTTATAATAATATAATAATATTTTTTAAGTATTGAGAGCGGGGATTTGTATTCAATCGTATATTTTTTCCGGTCGATCATATAGTATGGTAAGCATAAAATGTATTTTATAGTAACTTTTTTAAGTGTATATTTTTGAAATTAATTTCGATTAATTTAGGAAAATTTTTAATTTTTGGCATAATTTTTTCCTCTCAGTTTTGAGATAAAATGAAAAATCAGAATTAGTTTATTTAGTTTTGAGTAATTTCCGTAATCACCTACTCTCTAAAGTATAGGGAATTTTTACTTTTGACTCCTCCTCCAAATTTAGAACCAATTAGATCCAATTTCTTACCTAAAACTACCCTCAAAGTTAAAAATCAAAATATTTTTATTGCTCCAAAAGGTGAAGAGAGACATAAATAAAAATTTATTTAAAATTAAAATTATCATATAGCGTATTTTAAGATCAATAAATTTATCGTTCTACTCAAAAACTAAAAACCTATTAAGAAAAAAAAGAAATAAGCATTATACATTTGAACTTTCTGTATTCTGTTAGGCTTTTTAACTTGGCAATAAGACATTTAAATATTTAATTCTAATAATTTAAATTTAAACTACAATATTAGCTATTTATCTAAGTAACTTAAGTATATTATATATTATTTTAAATAATAGTGATAAATTGTTTGATTTAGAATTTAGACTATATCGGATGAAAGAACATGGCCATGTGTTGCAGAATATCAGGATTATCAACCTTTATTCCCAAAATGAAACGTAAATATTTCACAGAAATCTGTCAAAAATATAAGCAATGTAGGATTGGATTTACTTCGAGTAATTAATTGTATTAAAGTATTTAGACTTAGATTAAAATTATTTTTATTTTTACTTTTATAGAATATATTGATCTATGATCCTAGTAAACGCATCAATGCTAGAGATGCACTGCATCATGATTATTTCAAGGATTTAAATAAAAATACTCTTCCCACACATCCTGATATTTAAATTTTGAAAAATACTTAATTGCAATAATTCCATAGATTTTTAAAAAAAATAAGTATATGTTTTTGTTAAAACTATTATTTGTGTATAATAATTTTTAATATTTTTGCATAAATGTAGATTTGATGTCACAAAATTATAAAAATAGAATTATATTTTTTATTTAAATATAATAATTTTTCTGAAATTAATTTTATTGATTTTATGATAAAATAAATATAATAAATGAGTTGAAAACTGACAATGTTCTACTAAAAGGCGATGGGGAAAGTATGAGTATGATGATATAGTAAATTAATACAAACTACTTGAACCCATTAAAATAATTATTATTAACTAATTTTGTGTAATACTTAGGAGTAATTCATTATACGAGTACTCATATAATATTATATCATCAAATGAATAGCTGCAGCAAGAGTACGAACTCATGTATATTGTGTATAATATAGTCATACGCTCTTTTACGTATATTAAAATGTATGTAAGTAAATTAACTGTGTTTTTACAGAGGATTTAAAACTTAATAGTTTTATTCAATCTTTATTTGGATATCGTAATTATCGCTTTATTCATATACGAGTAAACAGTAGCGTGTCTATATTATTTAAAATTATGAGATATCAGCCGAGTGCGTATAAAAAATTATTATTTTTTTGACGTACCTAGCCCGAATGTGTTATTCATGGTTATTGGTTACTCAAAGCACTACATGGGAAAATGAACTGGCTTACACCCCAAAAATATGGGGATTATACTTATTTGAGTGGATATGTTTATTTTTATAGTTTTTTTTTTTATAAACGTTTTACTTAATCAACCGATGGTTTTGATAATTTGTTAGTCTTAATTCTTAAATGTGTTAATATTTTTCGATGACTGCAATTTTCTTAAATTTACTACCTTTTTGTTATTTTGTTATATATGTGGCCATTAAGATTTGAATTTTTTTTAGGAATCTATAATCTAGATAATGCGTGTAGAATAATGATTTGTATTTGAAGTGGAACCATTCACATACATTTGCTGTTTTTTTTTAACTACCTACTTGTAATTTTTGTCACATATGAGTCTTGCATGAATATTTCTTGTTCATAGCGCTCTGTTACTCCGTAAACGCGTACGCTTATAATAATCAAATGCATTTCAACAATAAAAATACTTCACCTCAAGATCTCAATTTTTTTGATACTTCTAAAAAAAGAAGTAGTAGTGCTGCTCTTACATCTCCTCATACAGCAAAAATAGATTCTCTCCAATACTAACTTTCCAAGAAAACGTTGAAATGGACAATAATACAGAAAACGAAAGTTCTCAACAATCACAGGTCAGACTTAAAATTTCACCTATTTATATTTACAACATTTCCGATCACATAAATTTTCATACATCATTAGCTAATATGACTTTTGAAATTTTCTTCATCGTAAACACTAAATGTGTTCTAAAATTAAATTTAAACTCGATAGATGACTATAGAACCGCAACAAAACTGTTTGATGAATCCGAAATTGAATACCATACATATTAACTTCCTGAAAATAAATAACTATCAGTAGTTAATAAAAATCTTCCGTAAGCATATTGTAAGCTTGTATTTATAATGAACTTCAAGTACTTAATTATGAAGTCGCTTCAGTCATACGTCTTCAAGCCCAGTTTAAATCTCCAATACCAATTGTAGCCGTTTAACTATCCAAATTATCCACTGAAATATAGACTTCTTCATTGTGTAGTTGTAGTCGAACCAAGAAAACCCTCCAAGGATATCTCACAACGCACAAACTGTTAAAGATTTTCCCACACCAAAAAGTTTTGTTATTTACCACCAAGGTGTGTCAAATGTGCGGGTGACCATCGTTACTGTCAATGTTAGAAATCAACAGAAGCCCTTCTAAAATGTGTCAACTGTGAAAATAATCACCCAATTAATTGTAGAGGGTGTATATTTTATGAAGAAATATCAAAAACTAAAACTAGTATAAATTCGATTCATAGCAAGAACTATTCAAATACAAAACCCAATGAAAATACTCAAAATATACATTTAAATAAAGACAACACTAATAAGCATTACACATTTGCCTCTGTATGTAATAATAATAAAAATAGCAATAATTATGAAAGAAAATCAACCAAAAACGCAGATAACGATAATGATTTTATGAAAACTCTTTTATTACTAATTAACACATTTGATACTCAACTCATGCAGAAAATAATTGCAAATTTGCTAATTATCATAAACAGTTTAAATTTAAACACAGACGGATCTACATAATACTTTATTATTAAAATTGGAACGCCAACGGTTTAAGAAATCAAAGGAATACATTATTAGCTTTCCTCAATTATCACAACATCGATATCGTATGCTTAACGGAAACCCATTTATCTCATACGGATAAAATTAAATTTCCAGGTTACAAAATATACCACGCCAACACCTTACCACACTCCGTATTATCACTTATTTGGTGTAAACATTTGGCTAGGTGTACTTGGCAAAATCACAGGAACCCTGCAGATAAAAAAAAAAATACTTAATTTGCTCACTAAAAAAGTCCAAATAGCCTTACAGAAATACCGTGTATCCTTATACAATAGTTTTTTGTCAAACATACACCAAGATATCAACACAATTCACCTTCCCCACACTGACGCTAAACTTGTAATATCCGATTTAGAAAAATATGAGGTTTTTTTTTAACATGCTGTACAATACTTTTTCTCCCAACCACATTTGTAATCTAACCAACGACTTAAGAATAAAACACACTTTAGAACTATCAAATTATGCAGTCCAAAATACTACAAATTATGTAACGCCAAATGAAATCAAAAAAATTATTAAAAATCTTTCGAACAAAAAAACACTGGATCACGATAAAATAACAAATTTCATGCTAAAAAAACCTAACCTAACCACTGAAAAAAATAGTGTTTATGTCAACACTGTTTAACTCACTATTGCGTCTTAGTTACTTTCCAGTCAAACGAAAAATCGTAACTATAATACTGATAAACAAACCAGGTAAGGACAAATCCGATCCCGATAGCTATAAGTCAATCACAGCCTCTTAATTTCAATTTCAAAATTTTTCTAAAAAATTATCCACACTTGACAACTTGTCTACTTAAATTTCATAGATATTATATACTTAAATTCCAATTTAAATTTACCATAATCATAAGGAATGCAAACCTGCACAAAGACCTTCAAATTCAGGAAATTGTAGACCACATAAAAACTTTATTAGAAAACTTCCATAGCTCACTGCTCAACTCATCTGGTTAACTTTATTATAATCTTCACGTACATCGACCTCAACATAGATTAAAATGTAGACGTCCGCACGATCTTCTTGTTTAATAACACCACACAATTCACCGTAGCTGTATGTTATCTAATAAAACTCGCAGTACTTCATTGTTATATATGATTCTATTATTGTTGTAAATGTTTGTATTATTTGTTTATGTCTCATATTATAATTATTAATTAATCAGTTAACTGTTACTTAGATTATAATTATAATAATTACGTAAATTGACGTAACAATCATTAATGTATATACTATATATTGTAGATTGCTAATAATAGTAATATTTCTATCTCCATATTTAAACTTCTTACCTATCTTAATTTTAATCATGTTCGAATAGCTAAAAATTTAAATTTGTAAATATCAATAGATACAGATAGCTAAAGCTAGGAACATTTTATTTTATTAAAATAAAAAAAAAAAAAAAAAAAAAATGAACATTTCTTGTTAATAAATCCATGAATGTATTAACTTTTTCGGTATTGTTATGGATATAATAATATAATATCATCAACAAATCATTTCTCAACACCTTCTTTATTTAATAATGAAAATTGTAAAATACATTTTTCATAAATAACTCTATTTCTGTTTGATTGGATATTGCTCTGGTTGAATATGACGTTTTCTGATCGTAACAATAGATTTCAATAATTAACTTTCATGAAATACAACTTGTAAACGTCATGTACTTTCTCATATACGTATAATTTATCTTTGTGAGATTTCGTCAAATTCTATATACAGAGTGATATATCAAGTTTATTTACTTATTTTTAATTCAATTATAAATGAATTCAAATTTCGACTTTTAAAGTTGTTCTACTATACTTGAGGGTATGTTATAGAAATGCATATTTATTTTTTTTTAGATAATAATCCCTCTCTTTTTATTATAAATTATTAAATTCATAATTTTTTATTAACTTTAATAAATTTTGATATACTTAATTAAAAGTTCAAATGGATTGTTTTCTTAAAATGTTAATAGATAATAGTCCTTAAAAATATTTTTTTCAAAAGTATAAATACACTTATTATATCGGATAGATATTATTTATTACCTATATACTTGAAGTACTTTTATAAATCATAAATATTGATAGATTATATAAATTACTAAAATTTTTAAATAGTATATTACAAAATTCAAAAAATCAGATTTTAAATAACTATATTATTATTGAAGAAATAAAAGGAGGTGAGAATGCTTGGTGAATTACTTTATATTTTGATTAATACGCATAAGGTTTAACTACGATAAACAAAAACGTTTCTATATACTTACTTCGGATGCATGCGGTCGGACAATTTATACATTAATTTTAGAGGTTTTAGATACTATTAATACTCATAAAAGTAATAATAATAATAGTAATAACTAATGACTATATTACATTAAAAACGTTTACTTCATACCTATAGATTATATACTCAATAAACACTTTATAATAATATATTTACGATAGTCTATAGTAATATGCAACAATATGACGCGCAGTGGATTCGTGATGTTTCCGTACAGACCGGATGCGGAAGACAGTTGTATAGTACCTATATAAGCCGCGGACGAGTTAATCCCTTGGCTATAGACATATGTATATGACTGTATGAGGCGCCAGCGGAAGTATAATAATAGGTTAGAAAACAAGGGTATATAATGATATATCCGATAACCTTGTACGGTAAAAACTCTATCGCGTCAAAAGGACTTATAGCTTGGCGTTTAACTACCTACGTATATGTGTATGTGTGTGCAAATTTACTCAAATGGTTATTGATGTGTCACAAAAGTATTAAAAACACGTCAATGATAATAATAAAAAAAATAAAATTGTGAAGATATGAAAAAATAAATATGTAAGCAGTGATGATAAAAATGGTATACACACGTTGCACATTGTTTGTTAATATTAATAATGACGATGAAAAATAATAAAAATAATAAAAAATATAAAAACTATGATGCGTTCTAATGAGTGAAATTCGTATTCATAACATAATATATATAGTTGATTTGTTATAGATTGTAAAATAAATAATAATTACCATCACAGTTCAAATTTAAATTTTATGTTACCAAATACCATATTTTTAGAATTTTTTTAAATATAATTCCTTCGATGAAGATTTTATTAACTTTTATATTTTGAATTTACTTTACCATTGCTATCATAATGTTTTGATTATGCATTTGATTATTATCACTGTATAATAATTGTAATAACTATTTGTGTAACAGCACAATAAAAAAAAAAAGCTATCATTATTATGTAAATATTTTAACATATTTATATTAAAATTATTTTATTATTCCTCTCAAAATACTATAATTTAATCAGGCACAAATATTATTGTAATAAATTAAAAATCGTTTTGAATTTGAAATAGTTGTTAAATGAATATTGAATATTTTAAATGTATATTATATTAATTTTTTTGGATACGCATAACATAATATCGAACACGTGTTTTTAAGTTTAATTTTCCTTTTAGAAAACTGAAACATTTTTATGAATTAAAAAAATAATTAATTTTTTTTTTTTTTAATTAAGTTAAGTAGCTTACAGCATATTACTGTTAATCGAATCGCATAAAATAAATATAAGTATATAACTTAAAATAACTTTATTCACGAATATTTATAATTTTTGAGTCGTATCTATAATTACAGACAATAACGGCTAAGTGACGCGATATTTTTAATAAATCTCTTTAAAACGAAAATCGTTTGTTATAAATATTTTAAGCATTGCAATGTGTTTGACACGAAAATAAAATATTACCTCTGCAAAATGTGTAAATAGATCGAAACACCGAAGTTTTATAATATGTTCCAATGTAAATATTACGCACATAATATAATAACGATGATAGATCAATTTGCACGAGAGGGATGGACAAGAAATTTCACGACTACTCTAACACCTAACTATTTTCTTAAATATTATTTAGTATGCCGTTTATTTAAAGTACAAATATTTAAAATCATACTTTGATTATTGTGTCATGTATATTAACATAATAATAACAAAAAAAAAGAATTTATTTTTTTTATTTTTTTTTGTAACTACGAGCATAATCGCATTAAAACGCTACTTCTGACAGAGGAAAAGCGATGTTGATCATTGCATGTCTATAAAAGGCGTATTGGTGCAATAAAATCGCATCATTCGAAGTCTTCTAGTTTTTACATCGTTAGAAACCTCAATCACATTGCACACGCTTTGTAGCGGTGGCACGAAAAAAGCTCTTCGCGTTAATCCCAACGGTTTTAATGCGTCCATTATATTTGCAGTCACGACTCGCGAAACGTCATAGAAACATGCGTTCGTCGACAGCACAACAGCTGTAGGTATCAGTCTCTCTCGTTATAATTTCGTCTCCCCGGCACGACGCAGTGCGGAGTGTATCTATCTACACAGTGCGTATCACATGCCCATACCTGTATCGAGCGGTGTACCTATATATGTATGTACACATGTAGGTACATTATATAAAGATAATAATAATAATGATAATGATAGTAATGATAATGATAATAATAATAATAATAATAATAATAATAATAATAACATTAACAATATTAATACGCGATATGAAAACGTATACTACAGCCGTCACACGGCGCGGGCCGTCGCCTTCGTCGCGAACGCCACCACCGCCGCGCCAAGGGTTGGCGCGCCCGCGACGTAGGCGGAGTCGCAGCGGTTCGCGAGTACGCGCGTACGTCCGGCACAATGTATATATATGGGCGCCGGCATTTCGGGACACTTCACTTATCCGTCCGACGTCGACGACGGTACGATTGTGTCCAACTGCTGTCTCTTCACGCGGAACTCAAGTCTGTGACGTGCGCGCACACACACACACACACACAGGCACGTACATAAACGCACACATACACGCGTACACCAAAGTCGTATGATATATAAAATTGCAACATTATATACGTCCGTCTGCATATATAATAATATTATATATTATTAAATATATATATATATATAGGTAGGTCGGTAAATTGAAATGATATAAACATTAAACACGATAGACGTCGTTCGTTTACGCGATATTCGATAATATATATATATATATATATGTGTGTGTGTTTTATTAATATATGATGTTATAATAATACAGTCGAAGGACCGTAAACATTTATCATGGAAAATTCCGATTTATAGGCTTCCGACCGCGGTCCGAGTTCACACGTATACGCAGCACTAGCGGTGTACCCGTAGAAGACGCTCGTCGTGACCCGACGGCGGACAACGCGCACGGCGATTTTACCGTTCAAATCATCTGTTGATCGCCATCGTCCGATATAGTCACTATATCGTTGTATATTATAATATACACTTGCGTACATTGTTCGCACTTTTCACCCGACGTCCCCGAACACTTTTCAACGACGAGATGGCCCGCTGCAGCATTCTAATCGTCGCCGTCGCCTCAGCGCTTTGCTTGCACACCGCATTGGCCTACCCGACTTCGGTAAGACACAAACACATATTGACTATACCTATGCACTAATATATCATGTCGCCGTCTTACTATTAGTAGAGAACAGTAGTAGGTACCTATGCTTTAGTATTTGTTCAACAGCAATGTACATGGAGTGTTTGTCGTCCGGCAAAGCGGTGACGGGGTAAGACTGCGAATGACACGTTGTTCGGACAGGGTCATATTAATATTTTATGATAAAATACAATTTTTCATTGTTGTGAAAAACCCTCTTGACCGCAATTGCATCGCACACTACGCATGCATAGGTAGGTACGTCATACCGCGATCGCTTTACCGGACACGCACGTTCACGTTAAAGTCACGTTATTTCATCCGGATCGGACGCGATATGAATTCTCGAGGGTTTCGCGATGTCTGGCGCGACGCATTTAAGTCCGTCCACGACATCATTTGTCAGTATTTAACTAATTCTGATTAAATAATATCATGTCGATGTTACGGTAATACGCGCAAATTATTGAGTTTATTTTTTTCTGCACGCCTGCAGTGTAAAAATTAGTGAGCGTTACGTCCTTCAAGATAATTGCATAAAATTCACGAATTCAATACAAATTTATATATTAAATAAAATAATTTAAGTTTTCTCAAAGTCATACTAAACATTTTCGATTAAAATAGATTGTCTTGAGTTTAAGGTAACCGAATGATAAAATTAATTTATCATTTTATACGAATATAAAACTAAATTTATATTAAAAAAATATTGATTTATACATTTCTTTAATGATATTTCATTGATTTCATAATAAATTAATAAAAGTTATTAAAACTAGTTTATAATTTGTAGGTACATGTTTAAAAAATGGATATCATTTTTCAAGACAAATTTTTAGTCTTTACATAAACTTAAATATAATGTGCTTCTTAATGCTTATACTTTATTTAGCTTTTTAGTTTTTTTTTAGTTATTAAAACCATTTTATTGTAAATAAGAATAAAATTAGAATGAATGAGATTCAAATAATTTAAAATTTACTCATACCTTGTTGAACTTTTGAAATGTTCTAAAAAGAAAAATGCCACCACACCATTAGAAGAAATGTAATATTACCTATTTAAAAAGTTTTATAATATGTAAAGTAACTATATACATAGTTTTTAATAAAAACTTTTACATTTTTTTTAAAAATAAATGATTATTTCAATTTAAAAATTAAAATTAAACTAAAAATGAAGGTTAATAACATAAAAAAACGATATTTTTATAGTTATAATTATATAAAATAACAATTAGTATAGTTACAAATAAGACCAGCCATATTTATGTAAGACACTAAGCATCTTTATAATCTATTTTCCATTTTTAAAGAATTTCAGGAGCTCCTTTAATCAAAATTGTAGTATTATTTTTTTTAGCACCAACCAAAATAAGATATAATAATTTCGTAATAATTTTTATGAAAAATAAATAACCATAGAAACTTGAAATTTTAATTTATTAAAATTAAATACTTTTAGTCTTTTTGAGTTATTGACAATTAAAATTTTCATTTTTTAGTCAAAAATCTTAAAAATTTCCTCATAAATTGTTCATTTACCAATGAAAAATATCGAAAATATAGTCTCAACATTTTTTGATAAACGTTTAAATTTAGAACTTTGTCAAAATTCAAAAAATCTTAAAAGTGTTATGATTATATTTTGTTAGTTTAAAATACATTCGTATTTTCGTCTGACAATGTGGTAAACATATTTGACCTAGGTTATACATTTTGTATCTGATAAATTTTAACAGCTTTTGGTTAGCAGACAGCTGTAAAATCCACCTAAAAAATTTTCGAAATCTAATTCTAGAAGAATAAAGAATAAATAAACTAGGTACGTCTTGCCACGTTATCAGTATAAATTTGATTAATTTTAACAATTCATTGAATTTTAAAGTTTTTATCCTTGGTTTTGGATATGAATCAATCAAAAAAATATTAATATTTCAGTGGATTTATTATAAGTACTTTGATATAAAATTCTTAAGCTTACTTATATAATTTGAAATATCGCTCTATTTTTCTGAATTCAATTGATATGGAGATTCTATAATCAACTTAAAACTTTTTTGATCATTTAGTTTTTTTAAATTAGTTTTATGCTGCGTTTTACGCCTAATTATAGTAAGTACGGATAAAAAATCAAGTATATTTATATTATAAATTATTGTTTTAAAATTATACAAGTTTGTTTTTAAATAGAAGTAGAATATTATAAATATTAGTGGGATGATTTACATTTTTTAAATGTTTAAACATAACTGTCTCGATTAAGAAAAAAATAAATAATCTGTATTATTTTGTTATATTTTAAAAATAAAGTTTTAAATTTTTAAAGTTTTTCGTGTAAAAAAAAACAAAATTTATGAACATTACACAGAAATAAAACATGTATGTATTTTTTTTAAATTGCGTGGAATTTAATTTTGTTCTCAAGAGTCAATATTGAAAATTAAATTATATCTCAGTTATCACAAGATATTCAATCCAAAAATAGTTGTATACAAACGACGTCAAAATATCTATAATTATTACATTATGCTCAATTATGATAAATAACTAAGTATAAGTTATAATGGAATGTTTTACTGCTTGCCAGAAAACAAAGCCTTAATATGAGTAAATATTTTTATTTATTGTAATGGCTTAATAAAATTTAATGTAAATTATGAGCTATGACTTTTGAGCCATGTAATTTATCTAATAGGCCTATTTTATGAGATGTATGTATGGTTATATTATAAATATTTATTCTTATTATGTTACATCCTATGCAATATGATTAAATTTTTTATCAAGAGTCTTTAAGATGCAAAAATAAATCAAATATTATAGTAATATATATTATGAAGAAATCATTTTTAATTGTAAATTAAATTTGTTTTTAAATTAATTATAAAATACAAATGTATTTACTATAGAAAATGATAAAGAAAATGATTAAGTTTTATAATTACTATTAAAATAATAAGTTTTTCTGCATTAGCTTCTTCCATGTAAAAAAATCTAACTTATATATTTGAATTACAATTAGAGAATTTGTATTAAAGTTACTATCAGATAATAATAGGTATACGATTTTGAAAGGTAAATCATGTTGAACTAACTTGAGTAAGTATATTTTAAGGCATTGAACAAATTGTCTTTTGGCAAAACATCAAAAGTCGTTTTATTAGAACATCGAAATCCCGAGGTTGCTATCTTTATTTACTTTGAGTAAATACGAAAAGTCATCTGATTCGTATTTAATTCTTTATCAGTTTTACGAAACTCTGAAAGATTCAGCATTTTTTTTTTATCATTATTGTTCGTATTATGTTGATATATATATATATATATACATCGAGCCATATATGGGGGTCGCTGAAGTAGCTACAGCATTCCACCCTTCAAATTTTTCTAAACATTTTTAAAAATGTCATTAGTACTACTAAACTTAATTATTTGAATATAGTTAAGCGTATAAAAATACGAGTTTGACTGTATCAGTAAAAGTATTCTTTTTTAAACAATATGTGTTGTGCTATTTCTTACATTAATTTTAGCATCAAGAATTATGAATATAATACATCAATATTCAATACAGAATATTTTTCAATAATACGTATTGTACTTTTTTTAAGTATAAATTTTTATTCGGTTTTAAATTCCGAGAGAATCAATAAAATTATTTATTTATTTTTAATTAAAAAACACTTTTTACGCTACAAAAAATAATATTGAGTGTGGTTTGAAACTAGTTTGGAGTGTCAAAAGTAGAAAATTCTTAATACTTTTCAAAATAATCAGGAAAATAAATGTAGAACCTAAACACCAATTTTCAATAAACTCATTTTTTTGTTGTAATTTGAAAAAAAAATTCTGAGGATACTTGATATGTTCAAAAACATCTTATATAAGTATAAAGTATATAGTATATTATAATGTCTGTATCTACTTAATTAGATAATTAACTATTAACATGAATTAAAATTCATAATTTGTTTTAAAATATCATACACCAGTCATTTATAAAAAAAAAAAAAATAAATAAATAATTATAATAATAATAATAATAATAAAATAAAATAAATAGGACAATTATAAATTATAAAATGTATATTACTTATTCCATGATAATTTTAAATATTAATATTTAAAATTTGTTTTTAAAGTGATAAAAAATGTGAAGTATATTTTATAAAATAATAGAAATTGCTTTTATTATTACTTAATATGACTTAACTTTAGTTTTATTTTTTTAAGCTCATCCAAACTTGTTAATATTTAAAAGTAATAATAATTCATAAGTCGCATTGACGTATCATTATAAAAAGATTATAAATATATTTTTTTCTCAAATTAATAATATGATTTTAATTTACTTGGAATTAAGTTTCTTAGTATATGCTTGCAATTTAAACGCTTTTTCCAGTTGTTGTTAACTATCCAATGATTTATGATATTCGTAAATATAACTACGTTGAACATTTATAAATAAACATATTTCATGCATATTTTTATCGTTATCATTGACGTTTTTTCAATTCTTGGTAAAAATAGTTGTAGTTAGTAGATTACATTAATAAAAATGCAAAAATAAATATCGAGAGATTAGTGCACGGTATTTGCTTATTGCGTATATATTTTTTCAAATATCGCATGGAATTGACAAAAAGAGGAATAATATATATATATATATATAATAAATAAAAAAAAAAAAAAAACAGCAACGAGATTAATAATTTAATTTATGGGTAACAAAAAAAACAAGGTGTTAGTTCAATTATGTAAACGTTTTAACAAAATGTCCTTCGCGCAGTTTTCCTCAAAAAATATAAAATATTATGAACGATGATGAACATGTATTTTGACAAAATTTTAAATCCTTTCCAAGCTATGATCAACATCTGTTTCCTCTTTAAAATAATCGGATTTATTATGATAACTACTTTATCACTAATGGTTGTCATAGGATAAGACAATTGAAACTGGCATGTGTCCATTAATGGAGTTAAAGTAAGTACATAAACCAACAGTGGATAAATAATGAGAAAAAAATAACGTAAAACAATAATTTACACAACATACGACTATGTTTTTACCTACTTACTCTATATTATACAAATATACAATATGTTATAATATTTATTTTAATCTGTCATCATATTTTTCTTTTACATTATTTAATAAATTCTATAGCAACCTTTACTAGCAATAAATACATTATTAATAAGTTGATAAGTTTTACAATCCTCAAATTATATTTATAGATTGGTTTAATTTTATCCGACTTAAATTGTTAACTATGATTTAGAAATTACGGTTATATTTATAGGTATATTTTAATTTCATAAATTACTAAGCAGTTTATTTTTTAAATATAATATTATATTTTCTTGGTAAAATAACACTATTAAGTTATGAATGTAATACGTATTTAGGAAACATTTCCAGCCCAATTTTGTTTTGGATTTCTATTGGAATTTAATTAAGGACTTTATTGCTATTACATTATTTCGAATTTCAAGAATATTATAAATTTTATTATTATTAACGGATCAACGAATCGGTAATGTACATGAAATCAATTTATATTTGGGCTGTTTCTTGTTTGTTTTTCCCAATTATTAAAAAAAATAACAGAAATAATTTTTGATTTTATTTCTTTGTTTTCTTGCTACCCTTCTATTAAAAAAATAATAGTAATAAAATAAAATTTTTTGAAAGAAATCACACGAAGACGTATAAACAATAAAAAAAAGCCACTTCATTACTAAATCAAAATATTCCTAGCTCCACTTAAAATCTTAAATGTACCTACATAATATTAATAATATTATTCGATATAGTCTAGAGTGTAATAATAACGCATACTTTCCTCTAGTTCAAAAAATTGTTCGAAGGTCTGGTCATTTCATGCACTGTGCAGTTTAATTTTATTTTTGTTGCCAAATTCATGAATTAATAATATTTTAATAAATATAGGACGAAAACAATATTTAGCGGGGTTTTCATAATAGTACGGCATAAAATTTAATAGTATGTTTAATAATTCAGAAGCGAACCACTCCATAAAAATTAAAAAAAAAAAAAACAGATAAAATCTATACTAGGTTTGTAATGAATATATGTATATATACATATATCCATTATAATACATGAATGTAAACGGTTTTAGATGCACACATAAAAATATTCTTTATATAAACTGTGGTTACCTACCTCTACGCATTAATAAAAATTATATTTTCGTAAAACAACGTATAAAAACCGCTTTGTCACCACTAAACACATCAATTCGCATACCTAGTAAACTATTAACTATTAATGTTAATTTCCAAATAGTAGTTGAATAATTGAATTATACTATAAGTGTAAGACTGATATTATAATTCGAAATTAATATTCCGTGACACAATATCATACGTTTCCATATGTGGGTTCGATTTGTTTAGTTTTGCAGTTCGTTCAAACGGTGTAATAATGACATATCAATAATATTTATATGCATAATTTAATATAAATCATGAGATTTATTTTACACATATGTATGGATTTAAAATCATTAAAATATTACGAGTATACTGTGTTTTTATAAAATGGTTTTCCGCGACTATACGTAGACAAAACAAGATCTATACCTATTGAAATTAAAAAAAAAAAAATAATAATAATAATCATAACTATATTGTTCAATTCGTCAGTAATAGAACATATTAAATTAAGCTGAGATACGGTCTTAAAAATAAATGAGAATGTTTTTCGTAATTCATATTGAATTTATTCCTATTGAAATGTAGTATAATATTCCTTTCAAAGCTTTTAATAAAAATGATATAATATTTCATTTGAACGGTTTTTATGTCTATATGATATTTCTAATCGATTACATAATGCATTAAAAAATAATTCCTTGAGCAGGTCACTAGTAACATACGTTTATACATATGTCACGATTTTACAAGACAACTCCCGTAAAATAGAATGCGATTTTGATGCGATGGATAGATGGGCGTTCTGTACGTGACGGTCGGTGCTGCGAGTAGGTAAAAACGTGAACACGAGGGTCATTTTACGTCACCTCCAGTGTTAGCCAAAATGTATTTTATAAGCATAATAATATCATAGTCATGTCATTGCAATGTTTAAGCGAAATACTGTATTAAAATATTTAAGTTATGTTTTATAAGCGAATGTAGAGTATTGCACATTAATAATATCAAACATTTTTCGGAAAACAAAATGTTCGTATAGAAATTAATTATTTAAGTTACTATACGGAGAAAACATCACTGCTTGACGTGCAGCAACGTCAAACGCATGGACGAAAAATTCGATACTAAAATATTCTATTATAAAGCATTTTATTACTTTAATCAAAAATGCTGTTTAAAATCTCTTAAGAGTACTAAATAGACGCCATTCGTTGTTTATAAATTTGATTTCGATCCGATCATGTTATTCGTAATTAAATGTTTATATTATAACGACAAGCACCTACACAAGTATTCTGTAATAATCGCCGTCGTTGATATACATATTTTAACCATCATCGCCCATCATTGTTTGTAAAATAAATGATTTTATACTACGATATAATATGTAGATTTAGGTAAATATTCAAAAAAAGCTTTTTCATGATCGTAATCATCACTGCATTTTGGTGTGCATATTACATATAAAATTCATGAACCACAGTTCTACATCATATGGGAAACTAAATTTACACAAAAGTCCTCTGCCAATTTGTTTTTGTATCACAACGGACGAATAATAATTACTTGTGTCCGCACAGGAAAATAGCAAAGAAATCTGTTTTTTTTTTTTTTTTTTTTAATAACCAAACATTTTGTTATATAATAAAAATATACAATTGTGAATTTCGTAAATGGTCCAATTCTAGTCGTTATCAAAATTTACTTTGCTTATTTTTTCCCATACTCTTACACATATAGACTGATATTTTACGTGCGAGAAGGATTCATATCTGGCTTAATACTAAAATCACCAATATCCTTCGATAAATGTCGAAAAGAATTCATCTCAGAAAATTTTATCGATCATTTTCTAGATGGAATTTTCCTTTAAGAATATTATTTTACACGGATATAAAAGATGTAACGTTATTCAATAGAAAACAAATTGCTGAAATAGCAATGATAGCATCTGAAATGATTTAACAGAAAACCGATTATTCGTGTTTCTGAAACATTTTTTTTTTTTTTTTTAATCATATATAAGCCCATTTTGAAATTCATAAAAGTCAACTATCATATTATATGCGCGAAACAGTTAGCTCTTGACGAAGACTTATTTCATACAATAATATTGTGTATTACATATTGTACTCTGTTATCGTTTCTCATAAAAGTATTGTAATAATATTTATATAGACACATCTATTTCGACTAACAAGAGTCATATTTTATGTAAGTACCTATATTATACGAAGCACACCGTCGCGTACATATTATATTCTTATACGTTTGTTTATTTTCCAATGATACTTTACGTGTATTGTACGTGAATTTTATACGGGTATACACATTGAAATTGAAGTATCTCCGTAGTTTATTAAAAACAATATTTTTTTAAGACATGTTTAATATAGATAATGAAACCAAACAGTTCATTGTTATTAAGGTCTATTCTCGCTTAATATTCTTAAAATGTTTTTTTACTCAATCTTAATATTTATTTTAAAGTACGTTTTAATAGGTAAATAATTGAAAATTTAACTTGTTTTAAACTTTCTATTTTTCAATTGCACTTTTATCTATAATTATTTAAACTATTTTCACTCTAAAATTTATAATGATATATTCACTGGTATATTTTATCATGGATTAAGTAATTTGTATAAAGTACTTTTGATGTTCAATTATCTAAAAAATATTTTGCTTTTGATGTTTTTTTGACAAAAATAATAATAAAATATTAAGTGAGATTAAATTCGAACTTTTTATGAAATAAACCATTATGTTTAAAAGAGCTAGTAATTATGTTTTTAGATAATATTAAAAATAACTTTTTTTGTAATTTATTTATAAATTTCATAAAATATAATATTATAATGATCATTTAAAATATTTAGAAGCGCTAGAACTAGTATTTATTATTTTTACGCATATCTACACAAATACACAATTAATATCTACGAGTACCTATTTACAAATTATGAATATTAAATATAACTATTTAATTATAATTTGTAAATTCAATTATTTTTAAAATGTTTCATTACACTTCAAGTGTATAGTGTATACAAAACTATTCAATAATGTGATTTGTTACGATACGAGCACATATTTAAAAATTTAAAAAAATGTTTATTCATTTAAAAATATTAATTCAAAGTAAAAATATACTTATATAATAGTTTTAAAATAAATATTGTAATAAGAGTAAAAAATAAAAATATATAAAAATTAAAATTAAAAAAGAAGAAGCTATAAGGGTTGGAGTTTATTTATATATAAAGAAGTGTATTAGAAAGTGTTCTAAATAAATATAAACAATGGTTTAAACAGTATTATAGAATAGAACAAATCACTAATAAGACGAATTAGAGTTTAATAGTACTATTTTGAAGAGATAATTATATGCTTTATACTCACTAATGTTGAAGTATGTGTTCCATGCATTTGATAGCAGATGTAGAGAAAAAAAATTGCTTATTATTTTATTTAAATTATTTTAAATGAACTTATATTAATAAAGAGTGACTTTTGAGAGATAAATGGAAATAAATTTAACTATGAGTGAAAGTATATGTGTATAAACGGACTAAGAAACTGAAGGACTGATGGGGATGTTTAACTTGTAGAGCTTTTTCAAATGGAAATGAAGGTCATGAACTTTTTCTGTTATTACCGTGTGACCAATGAACTGGTTTATAGGTATTTTGGATTATTTGTTTAACTTGATTGCTTGTTGAATCTTATTAAATTAGTAATATAATACTCGTATATTAACTATTCTGTTAATATTTTAAATATTACCAATTAATTATACTAAAATATTGACTTTTCAAAAATAAATTTTTTTATTCAATACGATTTACGATATTATGAATAGATTGTTTTTTATAAAATAAGTAATAACGTTTTTTTAAAATTTAAATTGCATATAGCATAATTTTGTTAATAAACATAATATTATATTATTACATTGCAGGTTTGCTCGTTTAAATTCAATGCGTTCGGTGTTTATGAATACATTATATTTCCTGATCTCATTAATCATGATTTATTTACATAATTATAATATAATATGAATAGGTATCTATTTGAAAAGCTTGTCCAATTCATAATACCATTATCAGCAAAAATATTTTTCTCAAAATTCTAATGTTTTCACATTTCAGTTACATTTATCTTTTTAAGAACATAATTTACTGTACCTAGTTGGAATAATCGTCCTATTGTTAAATTTAAAATGAATATTGAATGTTTCTATTGAATTATTTTTATGAAACTTGAATACATAAATGTATATACTGAAATGCATTATATCTTATTGGAAAATACCACGTTTTCATTTATTTCTCTACACATTTTCAAACACATTAAAGTTCACTTAAATGAGATTTGTTTAAATTACTTGTTCTTTTATTGTGAAGTAAAATACCTTATACAATTGAACAATGATTTTGAGATGAATAAAAAAAAAATTGTTTTTTTCTTGATTGCTAATATTTTATACTATATCATTATTCCGCTGTGTATAGTGCATACTAAATGTTTGAATAATATAGTAAAACCATTTAACTATTACAAAAACTTAAATATAAATAAATTATCTATACCTGCAGTATATGGCTATATAAGTAATATAATCTATATTAGACATGAGTTATGACAATAAAATTACCCATTCTTCAGGATAATACTTCATAGTATTATGAGAGAAAATCTGACACATTATTATTTAATCAAAAACTTAACATTATACTGCAGTCCGTTTAATTATTTAGAGCGATTGACATTGGAAAATATCACAGTAAATTATATACGAGATAAAAAAAATGATGGACGAGAATAAAAAGTGATGGATTAAAGTGTTGGTTTTTCGACAATTCTATCATTTTTAAAAGTGACTGGGAAATGCAGTGAATATAAAATTGGGGAAGTTGTTCTGCTGTATAGTTTATATTTCAAGTGTACATAAAGTTAACAAGTGAGTCACCGTAATATATGTGTTAATTTCAAATTTAATGATAAATATACAAGTACGAGTATTCAGTATTTACTACTATGGATAATATTTTATGTGTATTATTATTATTATTATTAGTATTTTTTTAATGCGGTTAGTTGAACTAACTTTTCACAAAAATATTGCTTGTTAATAATTTAGTAAAATATATAAACCAATATTACTGAACAGATACTATCTAGTATCTACTCTAAAATAATGTGAGTAGGTTCACAGTTTAAAATATTATTCTAAATATTTTGAAAATTTAATAATGTATAGAAAATAATAATAATTTATTAGATGCAAAAATATTTGAAGTTCCAATGACATTTATTTGAATTATAATATAATAACTGAAATCTTAAGAAAAACATATTAATTATTATATTTTGTTTAAATATTCAATTTCATCAAAGTTAAATTTTCAAATATATATAAACAAATATTATACGAGTACACATGTATTCTAGATATTTTCAATGTACCAATATTAATTCTGTTAGTACTAACTGGGGTCATCCAAACGTATTATATCATAGAAGTATGATATGTATTGTTATTATATTGAATGGTATTATATGTATTAGGGATGACGTTTCAAAATACTAGTAAATGTTTCTATGTTTAATTTATACTGTTATTAAACCATATAATTATCATTTTTGATTAATTACTCTATCAGAAATTCAACTTGTAATTGAAAACAAGTCATAATATTCATTTACTATAGCTATTAACAAATAATGTTATTTTGCATAACGTTTACAAATATTATGTATAAGATATAACTGATATATCAAGTATCTACTACATAAAATATTGAAAATTAGGTACGGGGCTCACATTGCGTAACCCAACTTCTACGAATTATACGATATGGCTGTAAAGGACTATGTTATTAACTCAAGCAGGTTAATACTGTTTGTATTGCACTATCCCTTAGGTAATTTTACACTGTATGATTTAAATTATCTCTCTATCAGGACTGAAATATTATTGATACCATAATATGGGAAATTCGCACCAAAATAAAGATGTGTAATTTGCACCACTGCAGGTAGGCCGAAAATAGTGTTTGTAATTTCAGTGATGGGCACTATCGAATAATAATCAATAGTTAGAGCTGTTAACACTAAACTATTTAAACTATTTGAATATAAACTATATCTTGTAAAATAAATTGATTGCTATTTATAAATTAGATTCCACAGACCTGAATGACAAAAATGTCCATTATTTTGGTGTAAATTACAAACGAAATTTAAAAATTTTGTAATAAATTACTCCATGTTTGTAAATATTTAGAATCAGTATTGATGGATGCAAATTGATTAATGTACGTATAATATTGTGGTGATTAACTAAATTATAATATGAATTTCAAAATTAGGTAGATAATTTTGCAACGCATGTGTTAAAATAGAATTTATCACTGATATTATGATTTCATTAATTATTAAAACGCCTAACCGATTACTATTAATATTTATTGCATAATATTTTAAATAATATTCATTATAACTCTAATTTATTTGGTAACTACTAAGGTTTTTGGATAAAATATTTTTTTTTACTTTTAAAATATTTAATGTTTCATAATAAATTGCTGTGATATAAATAAATTATTAGATAAATTAAAAATGTGCAAAAAATTAGTTTGGAGGCGCCGGGCATCGATCCCGGTACCTCTCGCATGCTAAGCGAGCGCTCTACCATCTGAGCTACGCCCCCCAGATGATGTTTATTTAGAATTATGATCTTTTTAAAAAATAACATACACAAATAAAAAAAGTAAAAGTAATAATAACATTAATAACTATTATTACTATATGTTAGTTATTACTAGTTACTTATTTAACTTTTATTTTGTATAAACCTACAGCATATAGATAGTATAATACTATCATACTTATATGGTACAAATTATTTTTATAATAAAATGTGTTTCAACTCTCAATATAAAATTAGGTATTAAATGTAAATTTTTTTGGAAATGTGGGTAGGTAGATAATCATTTGTCATTAGTAGCCAATAATTAAGAGGTATATTCTAAAGTATACACGATTGAGTTGATTAATAGATGCATTCGACATAAATATTTGTTTAATTATAAATAAATTGTTTAAATAGGTAGGTACCTACTATATAATCTAACCAACCAAAGTTTTTAAGTTCAGAAAAACACATCATACCTAGGTATACCTACTAGATTGTAAACAATTTAATTAGATTTTGGAACTATTAATTAAGGGGATCAAAAACGGTAATTATTTTTTCCAAACATTTTCCTAAACTAGGTATGCTTCGTTTATTGTACATATTTACTTAATATATCAATACAATTTCCGACAATAGATTCGAATTTATCATGAAGTTAACTTGAGATGAAATTAATGAGAACTACTTTCCTATTTTTTTTAAATTTTAAATAAAATTCCTAACCTTTTATCCTTTCTTGAGATTTAATTTGAAAATCTTAAAAATTTAGAATTTCAAATTGTTGTATGGATAAGACCAGGTAAATTAAATAATAGAAGTTATCCTATACTACTCTAAAGTTAACGAAAAATTCAAATCTGTTTTCAGAAGTCTAATTCAATAGATAAATTGGTTCCTAATTTTCCTATGTTGGACTATAGACAAAAATATATTATCATTTAGTAAAAAGAAACGTTTTCGTACGGTTAGGAGGAGCATCTGTGACATGTATCTATGCGTTAGGTAACGAAAGTTACGTATTATGATAGATGGCATGTACATTAATAATCATTTACTACAAAAGTAGGAACATAAGCTACAACTTTATAGATTTTATACTCGTATTTTTGAATCACATGTAGCCATGTAGGCTAAACCCTTCAAAACTGGAAGTTTTAAAATCACTGGGAAATGATAGTTTTAATGTTTCACATAAGTTTTATTTTATTTTTTTTAAACACAGCTAGTCATATTCGATGCAGTATAGGTAAATTAATTAATAGGCAATTAGGTATATTTATCGATTATTATAATTGTTTATATCTAGTTGATATTTAAATAACGTATGTAAAATAATAACATCCTAGAAATGATATAAGTATATACAGTATCTATGACACCGGCAATTTAATTAACCCTTCTATAATAACTGTTTATTTAGCCCGTATATGAATTACAATAACTATGCATAAAATGCATAAAGATACCTACTTCTATGAATAGGTTAGTAGGTATAAACTATTGCAACTATATGCATACACTATGTACAAATAGTAATATAATCAATGATATTATATACTGCAGGTATATTGTTTCTTTTATTATTTTATTTTATTGTAATAAGTTTTACTACCTTCATTGTACTATGGTAATTTTAATGATAGTTAATATAATAATATGTGATTATACATATCATTTAAAAATGTTATTTTGTTAATTGTTATTCAATTATTTTAATGCTAGTAAGGTAAAAAGTGGCAGTCAAATGATTTTGTTGTGGTTGTTTTTTTAACAGCACTATTTGATCATTAAAAATATAATTTATGGCTATCCCTAATATCATTTTTTTTTAAAACATCCTCTAAATACGAACTTTATTTGTGAACATAATGTTAATGATATTTTTGTAAAATTATTAAATCTATCTTCTTCTTATTATTTTTTTTTTTTTTGCTAAATCTTCCAGTACTTCGTTTACAGTTATGTGCTCTATATTTATAAGTTTATAACCCCGCGATGGATAAAAATGATGACCAAGTAATTGAGATGACTCTAAAGTAATATAATTACACAATTTAGTAGTTTATATCTATATATCTATAAATATATTTACTTTCAATTGGACATGTATAGAGGGTGTTGTTATTGAACATTTATTATCATTCTCGTATATTTTGTACAGACAACTGAATACTAATAATAGTAATAGCCTAATTCTTAGGTATGAGTCTATATATTAATATAAACTATACACAGTGTCTAAGAATATAGTTATTTAGATATTTAGACATATTCTATAGAAGTTTATTATACTTGATTATTTATGTTTTAGAAAACAAATTTAACACATTATACCAGTGTTCTTTAACTAGTAAGTCAATGGATAAGTTTGAATGTGTCACAAAATAGATTGAATGACACAAAACGTATAAATATTTTTAACATGATTTATAAAAATGAATAGATACTTGTTATTTGGTATAATTTCTTTAGTAATTAAATATAAGTTATCTGTTATCGACATACATATCATTATTTTTTATAATATATTTTTTCTTTATTTTTAATTTTACATTACCAATTTAAATTAAGTATTAAGAATTAAATATTACCTATTCCCTAAGCTTAGGTTAGGTTAAGCGTTACTTTAACACAAAAGTTGAAAAACTTAATATATAAACATAAATATTAAAAAAAAAAAAAAGGTTATGAGAAAATCTACCTCCTCACCACTATCGTTTAATCACCACTAAAAATACACTCAACTAATTTAAAGAATATATCTTTTTATTCCATATAATTTCGATAGTTTAAATAAGTATATAAATATTTAAGTTATCCGCGGCACATACACAATTAAAATACACCCATACTTCTTTGCATGTCATCTACAAAGATATTTAAGGTATATACTATATTAATTTTATTATCAACTTGTAATTAATTGTGATATAATATTATATTAATATCATGTTATTTGTTTTTATTAACATCGTACAATTATTTATAAAAAATGAGACTCTTCAAAAACAATTTAAAATAGTACATATCTTTTAATTTTACTGTGAGGTTGTGTTATTTATTTTTATTTATTTCCATACTTAAAACGATGTCAAAACAAACTGAATAATCTTTGATATTCAACAGTAGTTCTGTATATTATACATTTACACATATAATCTGTGTATACGTGATCTCAAAATGTTTTTAAATACAAATGGTTAAATGAATATATTTATATTTATCTTAATGCAAAAATATTACTTTTAAAAAAGTGAGTGCAAAGCAACGTGAAAGTAATGTCAAAAACATGCGATACAACTGATTAAAATGATTTTTATGTAAACCACGGAGGTAAATATATTTTGGATATTTATTTCAACGAAATAAAAAGTCATATCCACATTCTATCCTACTAAAATAAATGATTTCTCAGCCAACGGCGTCAATATGTTTTGTGTAATATTACCAATATAGTATATGATAGAATAACGAATATTTATGGTATTTATAAGTATACCCTAACTACTTAAAAATGCGCATTTGTTAAGGGAAAAAGTTTATTTTTCATCATTGAAAACAAATAAGTTGATCTTTTTGAAGACTTTGAATGAAAGATTTCTTTCGTAAATTTCTGAAATTGTCAAGAAAAGTATTTTAAGGTGTCCTACAAAACCTATATATCAAAAATACTTTTTCAGAATTTATAGACAGTTCATTTATGTTTAAATAGGAGTATCTATAAGCTAATAAAAGATATTTCACATGTATTTAAATGTTTTATATAGTATATTATTTATTATATAATTTTTTACTTTAAATGCAGAAAAAAATTACAAAAAATATTTATAAAAGATTTTAGTTGAGAATTGATTATTTCTAAATTTATGAAAAAATATATCAAATACTTTTAATTGAAGTAATATAGGTTTCAATAATTATTTTTTATTATAATCTGAGTTAAAAATAATTGTTTATAGTATTTAATTATATACATTTTTCATTCAAAATAAATATTGGTGATTATAAAAATATTAATATATTTTAATCATATATTAATAAGTAATTATATCTGAGCTTAATAAATTTAGCACTTATAATGAAAATATTTTAACTCTAATATTATTTATTAATAAATCTATTTTAATTAATAAATGATTTTTAAAAATATCAATATGCTTGAACTACTTGACAATTTTTTTAAAAATATGCTTTTAATGTTTTCATATTAGACGCTAGTCTTGTGATTTTAAACAATTTCTAGTAATTTATCATAAATGATAATTTACAATTAAATTGATTGAAGTATAGTGAATTCACACATGTAATACTTAGGTATATCATAAAATGAATCCTTTGTAAATTACCCACGAAATTTGTACTACGATGAATATTGAGAAGTTTAGTAACTCTGTCCATGTCCAGATTATTTTAAAATGACCTTATTAAGTTGTATTACACTTTTTAGATACTTTAAAAGTATAATATGATATTATACTGACAGTGATTTGATTTATAACTTAGTTTACGAATAATTGATAAAAATTATTATAATATTTTAGATTCTGAACGGAACGATGAATGTGTTGACTTTAAAATGAACTACTTTTTTTTGTGTATGAGTATACAGTAAGTTGTTGATAAAATGCTTCAACTTTTAATTTTGAAGCTAGTTTTGAATAGAAAATTGGATCTAGTTTATACTTTGAAGTGGTTTAAGTTTAAATCTCAGTAATTTTTTTATAGTCAGGAAAACAAACAAAAAATTTAGAATACACGGGAAATTTTACTGATTACCTGACTGACTAAATTGATTTAATTATTTTGTTATAATTCAAAGACAAATAACCTTAAAAATTTGAAAAATTCACCATGTTTTTATTATCATTTTCTATACATGTTATAATTTTCAAAATAGTTTGAATATTTTGAGTTATTTATAAAAACTAGACATTTTTGATTTCTTTTTTAAATTAATGTCAATAAAATATGTATGACGGGGTAAATTGTTTGAAAATGTAATACCGGATTCCTAATAAGTGGTTAATTTTTCAATTAAAAAATATCAAAAATTTTACGTCACAATATTTTTTATACCTATTTTTTTTTTTCATAAATGTATATTATTTTTAAAATTAAATACTATATTAGCTTTGATAAAATAATTTATACCTACCGTAATATTAAAAGTAAAGTAAATAGTTTTAATATATATATATATATATATAAAAAAAAACATATCACGATAGAATCATTGAATTCAAGGTTAACACATCTATGATAGTAACCCACTCGACATCTAATGGACAACAGAGACAACCTACTTGCCTACCTTTTTAGGTTTAATTTAGGATAATTTTTGTTACTAAGTAATATGAAAATAAATTTCAAAGGAGTTATGTTTTAAAATTTTAAACATTACAATAATTAAGTATATCAATTTTATTTTATTTCGTTCTATTTATATTAAAATACAAATTAATTTTTAAATCAATTATTTCATGCATTAAATTATTTAAAAAAATAAATATAGCCATGCATTTTCATATTTTTTAATACAATTAGTTATAACATAAGAATAATTTATGAAGAAATAAAAAATCATTCGTATTACATTATTAAGCCATTTGACTAATAATCAAACAGTACATTAAAAAAAAAAAAATAACGAATACCTATTTCGTATATTTAAAATCTTTATAAATAAATAGATCAAAAAGAATCCAATTTGAAATTAATATAGTCTCTAGAAAATATGCTATCAAAGGTATTTGGTGATCATTTTAATTCTCTGTTAAAAGGCCAAATGTGATTTTTTGAATTACAAAACAAAAAAAAAAATTGATTTTTGTCAAAAATTAATTTAACATAATTTATATTTATCTTCTAAGAAAAGTACTTAAAATTTTATACTTTAGGCTTCTACCCAATCAAAGTAACAACTAGATCAAATTTTCTCTTAACGTTAGAGAATATTTAATGCTTCAAAATGCGACGTCAAGCATAAAGAAAAAATAACATCATCATCAACATCGAAACCTTTAATCAATAAATTTCTCGCTCGATTCATGTGAAACGCTTTCTTCAAACTTCTGTTTCTGTAGGCGTAGGTACGTCATCTGCTCGGATGAATAATTAATTGTTTTATCAGTAATTCGAGGCGAATGACAAAAACATACTTAATAGATGGACTAAATAAGATATTGTTACTATAGTCACTTTTGGTATAATATGTAATTACCTAAGTTATAATAATAATAATAATGTGTTTGTTCTTAATAATAGCATATAAAGTCACAAGAGACAATTTAGCAAAGTGAACAATATGTTACGTTTATACAATAATTTACACCTAGCCTATTTTTAAAATGGATGTATTTTATTATTTATGAATGTAGGTCAAAAGGAAACGCATTAAATTGTTACATACTCTTTCATGAAAAGCCAGTAAAAAAGTCTTTAATGATATAGAAATATGTTTCTTATAAAAACAAAGATTAAATTTACTCGAGGATATTTTAGTTACTATATAATATTATTATCGATTTTCAATGACATAATTCATCTGTTTAAGTATTTTGTCTTGCTTTTTATAAATCATTTTTTTCGATACTTATATTGTTTTATATATTAATTAGCTAGACTATATATTAGAAAAAATCAAAAGGTAATCTTAGATTTTTAAAAATATATAAAATAAAAGTCAAATTATAACTTGTAAAAAAAATTACATTTTAATGATGAAAAATTATTTTTTAAATATTTTTTAACAGATACATGTTTGAGAACAATATAAAACGCAATAAAAAAATGTGTGAGGTAAAATATTCGGAAAAAAAATGTTTAAATTATTATTATCTGTATAATTATATTATGTATGTGGTAAGTTCAATATTATAACAAAATAACCTAATATATACTTATAAATATATAATGTATAATTTATGTACTCTTTGAATAACTTACAGCTAAATAATAAACACACTTGTATATGAGTTTATATATTATGTTATAGTTAAAATATGAAGTAAATATTGATACGGTTAATTATATATTGTCAATAAAATAATATGAATGAGTATATAAAAAATTATGCTTTTATAAGTTTTTATTATATGTTGATTTGTATTATTTAAATAACTCAATTGATTGAAGATTAGTTTTGAATATATACATTTATATTAAAGGTAGATAATAAATACTTATGTTGGTGTAAATGTAATATAATACACATAATTAACTAGTTAACTATAGTTATATTGATAAATATATCCCATAAATAATTTGTATATTTATAGTATTTAGTAATGGACATCCGTGTTGATAAATAATTTAAATGAAAACTAAAAAGTTACATTTTCAATAATGTTATTTAAAATAAATATAAAAGAAATTTTAATTAATGAAAATATTGAGATTTTTCGAAGTTTTCAGCACTTACATTATTTTTAAATTTGCTTTATGATCAGTGTAATTTAGTTAATATTCATAATATTATACTCAAAAAATATAATTTATTCCATAATTGGAAATTTGCTTTACATAATGTGCATCTTTGAAGAACCCAAAATCAAATTGTCTTTAGTGGTTCAAAATGTAATCAATAGTACACTGGATACATTTAAGTACTACATATTTAATAATCTAAGTAAAATCTCCAAGGAATACAAAAACTGGCTGCATTTTAATTTTTATGTAAAATTAAAAATTCTTTATTTCATTAAATAAACGAATGAACATATTTTTTTATTTTAAATTTACAAAAACACTTTTTTGTCATGACAAACTCAACGAGTTTGTTAATCGTTAATAACAATAAATTGTTTACACTACTGGTTCGTTATTTTAAAATATTACTAAATATTTATATAATTTTCAAATTTTTAAACAATAATTTAGAAAAGCTGTGGAAATTGTAAGATTATCAATAACTATTATAAGTACTTACTTGAATAATAATATATTATTCAAATATATCCTTGTAACTGCTATTGTAATTGATCACTTCAATTGTATAAAAGAATAATTGATCAGCTCATAATTATCATTTATTTTTTAGCTTTTATCTTTGTAATAATTATTAACCATTACTATAACTCAGCAGAAGCTGTAATTAGTATTTCTCTCAATTCAAATCAATTCAAAAAAAAAAAAAAATAACAAATATGGAATTTATTCATTAGTAATAATACTTTATGTTATATTATTACAACAACACTTGACTATAAGTTACGATGAATTATTCATCGTATAACTTTGATAATTATTTTCAAGCATAACCTACATATTATTACAAATAAGTGTATTTAAAATTATATAATTTTTATTTCATCTTGAAAACAATGTATTTTGATCTCATGTTTTTAGTATTGTATACAAAATAATTAATTTATTACTCATTTTAAGTATAGAATGATTAAAAAAAATCTAGTCTATTTTCTATCTATAATTAAAACAGATTTAATTGTATGTATAAGCTTTATTAACGGGAAAACAACACTAATTATTTTAACATTTTCAAAAAGAACATTCCTATTAAAACTGTTTATTCTTATAAGTCGTACGTTAATAATAGTCTTTTTTTTTTTTTTTTTTTGTTAAAAAATATATCTTGTGCATTGCGTAGCTACTCCAATAAGCCATACACATTTTTATTTTGTATTTAATACCATATTTGATTGTAGTCAGTTAATTAGATGTAAAAGAATAAATTGAAGAAATTACTCAGCGGCCAGAAGTAGTACTTCTGAAGTGATACATTAACTTTTTTTAATTAACTTTTATATATTAACAAATCTGCACTACAGTTCTTCTTTAACCCTGGGATATTGTTGGAGTCAAGAGTAAGGATCAATGGGTTTGAATGATTTTAAAGACGAAACTGAATATATTTAATATTTAAACAGCTATTCGAATTTCGTATTACAATGTATTAATATAATTATTATAGTTTAAATAAAACTAAAAAAAGCCTTCACATTAACTTATGCTTAAACACTAAATGAGATTTAATTTCGTTTTTCGTAAACCTTATCAATCTATAATATGGAGTAATAATAAAAAAATGTTAATATTAATATAGTTATTAAAATAAAATAATTTTCAAGTACTTGCAAATTATATTTTAAAAAAAATAATGATAAAAATTGTATTTTAATCGGATTTTTGGTTTTTGCTTTAATGTAAAATTAATAATTTTGGTAAAAGTTTATTACTATTTTAAGAACTGATTTCAATGTCCTATTTTGTTGATTTAATATTACTACAATAGTTTTTCGTTTAAAAATAATATCAATTTCGTAATATACATTTTATTTTATTCTATCTTGTTTCATTTCCTTTAAAAATGAGGATGAGGTATTTCATTAATGTGTCAAGATGTTAATCCAAATAAAAGCATTCACTTAATCGTCGTTTACTAAATATATATTATTCTTAGTACTTTTTATTGATCGTCGTGAAATGGGTAACTTAATTATAGCCAGCCAATCAAACGATAATTTTCCGATTGTCCATTAATATCGAATTTAAGTACTACTTGGGATTACTAAATTTATCATTTAAAGAGAGAGGGAGATAGGTGTCTTTTTATATATTGTAGTTGTAAAACTTTAAAAATAACACAAAGAGTAAAACAGCATGACCTTACTGAAACTAAAAAAAATACATAGGTATTTTATTTTTATTTTAAATGGATATTCCTGATAATAATTATGGTTAATCTTGCTTAACATATAATTATTTATAAATATTAAACATGAATTAATATGTGCTAATAAATTGATTAAAAAAATATTTCGAACAAAAAAATTAGTATTTATTTATTATTTATTAGAAACAAAATACTTTTTTATTCACATAAAATTAGTTTTTATTATAATGACGATTTTTTTTAACCAAATTGATTTAGTATTTTGAGTTACAACTGTATAATGAGATATTAAAGTTAAAATGAAAAAAGTAATTAATAATGATGAAGAATATCATTTAAATTTAACTTTTATTCTCCATGTTTCTTTTTATATTAATATTGTTATAAATATAAAACTTTTATAAGCGCACAATAACTTAAGTTATTGCTATGGATGATTAATTAATGAAACAACCCTATCGAGTTTATTTTTAGTAATTACTCTATGATACCTACCAATAGTAGTGATGATAGGTACTTATGAAATATCATTTATCGCAATTTATTACTGTTCAGTAATAATTTTTATTCAATATAATATATTATATTTCATATTAATTGAATTAATATTGTTTTTAAAACTAAATGCACCTAAGACTAGGTAGTTCATATATATATGTATTTTAAATATTTAAGATGAAGTTCATATCAATCATAGCATACATTTGATAATAAGTTTATTGCAAGTTGCTATAGCCTATAAGTTCATTCATAGACATTTTACAAGATTTATTCAGAACTAATTTATCATTGTGTGAGATATTGAGATAATAAAATTAATACATTTTTTAAATTAATTTGTATTCAAGTATGAAAATAATTAAAGATTATTGCATGGCGTATGCATATTTTATATACATTGTTTTTATAAATAGTAAGCCGTCCCTCATTATGTAAATAAACACCTATAAAAAAAAATCCAAAAAAAGTGAGAAAAATAAGTAACTATTAATATGTTTATTTAGATAAATGTATTGTTATATTTATTTTTATTTAAATAAATTATATTAATGTTTCCCTATTTTTATTTAGATAATTGTATGTTATAATCATTTTATTTTAATTTCATTATTTTTTAGTTATTTATTCTCAATATAACAGCCAAATATAAAATAGCTTTTTGCATTTGTCTATAATATAATATGGTCTCACTAAGATACATCATGAATCTAAAAGTACTATACATAAATTATTTACGATAGCTTGAAGTGTAATTATATATTAATAAAACGTATTTATTGTGATGATAATTTTAACATATACATAAAATTTCCTATCGATATGGTACCATCTTATATTCAAGGTCAATTTCAAACCTTAAAAGCATGATTATCTATAACTATTGTGTTTTGAATAAAAAAAAAACCACGGACACAACACAACGATAATAGTTTCAGTTGATGTAAATTATATATATATTGTAATTTATGATACTATAAATATCAAAACGACGGTGCATAATATTGTTATTAGTATAATTTATTACTTATAATTTTATTTTGTAACATCATCTGGTTACTGAAATTACTTTGATGAACTTGCGAGTAATAAATGGGTTTCCACGGTAAATATTTAGTAATAAGATGTCTCAAGACTTTATAGTACCGTTCGCCGATCGAATTTAAATACCACTACAATACTACAAAGGTTATTATAATATTTTATGGTTTAAATTGTATAATTTTTTAATCGTGTCAATAGTTTTATTATAATATCTTAATATTTCATCATAAGCCATCTGCCACAGACATATGTATTGTATAAGGTGAATCAGTGTTGATTTCAAACTCCATGTATTTGACTCACTTCATTAAATCGACTTTGAATAATTTCATGTATTTTAACAAAACATAAAAATATAACCACCTAGATACTAAGAAAATAAATCCACTACAGTAATAGTGTAGCTAAATAGCCTATCTATGACGCCGTCTAATCATTTTAATATTATAATAATATGTATTTTAAGATATCATAAAAAGAATAACAAATCATTTGGAAAATATAAGACTGGGTATTCTTCATAAGTTGTTTAGTAAGTTACAATAAGCGTTCGAAGTTTAAATTTTAACAAAATTGGGTAATATTTAAATATAAAATAATTATTTTAATCGTTTTGTTGTAATTAGAAAAATATGAACAGTAGAAACTTTAACATTCTATTATTTCTCATACCATTTTTTTTGTACTCGATGGAATTTTCTAAATAGGTATCTTTAGCAATTTTATGTCTATTTATAGCATAAATTTATTAACATAATTCTGCGGTACGTCAGTATTAACATTTATATAAGTTAATAATAATATTATTTGATAAAATATAATACCATTATAATACAATGTATGTATCTGATGTCTTATCAGAAGTTAGTGAAATATACTGCTTCATTTTTAAAAATAAAGGTTTACACAGTAACTCCGATC
Source organism: Melanaphis sacchari (assembly GCF_002803265.2). Lineage (NCBI taxonomy): Eukaryota > Metazoa > Arthropoda > Insecta > Hemiptera > Aphididae > Melanaphis > Melanaphis sacchari. The sequence goes on along the minus strand of NW_020271114.1, from coordinate 4,810,795 downwards.
AAAATAGTTTTTCATTTACAATGATGTATTATCGTATGAGGGCTAATTCAAATTTAACACATCCATTATAGCAGTATTTTAATCAATGATGAGTTATACTTAAAATATATTATAATGCAGAGTAATTTCCACGGTAATTTGTTATTATATTCAATCAAATTATCAACCATAAGACTGAAGATAATGTCAATTATTTCAATTAAATATTACTTGTTGAAAGCTAGTGATAGTTATTCGGATTATTGTTATAAACTGAAAAGAAGAAACAAGTACTGACAAATTAACATTTAATTTACATATTTATACAATTAGAATGTATTTAATATAAAAAAAAATTAAACATTAAGTATAAGTACCAAGTTAATCCCAGTTGTTTAATTATAAAGTCCCAAGAAAATAAATACTATCACTACTTTAAGTTTTTTTTTTTATGACAAACGAAAGAAAAAAATTATGTTATACCATTGAGTATATAAAGTATATACTATATATATTCAATGGTAATACTTAACAATAATTAATATTTAATTTTAATTTTAAAACTTATAACATTTAAGTTTGATTCAAAGGCAAAAACTCCCATACGTTTTATTGTTTTGAATTCCAGAAAAAAAAATTCTAGTTCAAAATCCAACTTATTTGTGTACTTCTCATAAATTGTATTTACCATTTGTCTAAGTCAATCCATTTATGATTAAGAACGTTTATTTATATAATTTATTAACTATTTATTAACCTAGAAAAATATCATAGTCACAATAAATGTATACTTAGTAATCAGATTACTAAGTAAAATACAAGAGATAGCCACTTAACAATATTTTATTTCAATCACACGAAAATTATTATGTAATAATTAATAACATAACTAATCATTATCGTCATTAAACGTGACTAATGTGAAAATAAATATTTTTTTAAATTATTATTACTAAGAAATTAAGAGTTATATAATTATGTATTTGTTTGTGAATTATGGATAATTCGAAATTTGAAGAAATTTTATGATATTACGTGAACTGTTCAAATGGAATAAATTCAGTAAACTTATGCTATTTAGACAGTTAACTAAGTTACTTTTATAGCTAAGACCACTGTCGAGAAATCAATATTTTAAGATTTATACAAAAGATAGTAAGGTACGCACAGGAATATATGATTGATAATTTTATTCAGTCACGTTAATATAATAATACAAAATTATAACCATTCATCAGAAAATAATTCAGATTTCTAAGATTTTTCTTATTTAAAATATTTATTATTTTGTTTTTTAACGTCCTAAATCAACACATCTATTATTTATAGGTACATCGTGAATTTATTATAGTTCATTTTATATTTTCGTTATTATTTCTTCAGACAACTTTATATGGACATTTCTACTTTATATGATAATGATTTGACGAAAATAAAAATGCTACAATGTATGATAATATTTAATATCTTAATTTATGTAAATTCATTTTGAATGCATTCTAACTTCAGATCATTCACGTCATTTTATGTCAATAAACGAGTAGCAATTTATTGTATATTGTACTATTATTATATTATGTTATATTTTTCCTCGTATGAATAAATATTATTCGTCATCTAATATTAATTTTTAATCCGTGATATTTATGTAATCTTGCGTTTTTAGTATATTATGTTAATTTAAAAATAGATGTTTGTATGTTTTGTACTTTTTAATATAATATTTCTATGCAAAAATTAAATAAAATATTATGTTTTAGAGATTATTTTCAATAATTAAACATTTACTAAGTTTTAGAAGTAATTTTTTTTCCAAAAGTATTAAATTAATAATATTGGTTCAAGGTTTTGAATATTGTATTACATTGGCATTCAAATCGTCGTATTTTCAGGATTTAGGATTTTATATAATATATAATTCAGCGACCACTTTATATAAAAATATATGATAATATTATGATAGAGTATTATAATATATATGTTCAATTCTCGACATGGAATTCTTAAGCGTTTAATGTTTAATGTTATTACATTTTTGAGGGAGTCCATTTGCGAGACTTAAAAAGTATGGTTGAAAAAAACGATAAGAATAATAATTACTTACTATAGAATAAAATCATATTATAAGTATAACATTATTGCTGTTCACTAAATCCGCATGCACAATATTATTGTCTTAGAAGTTTTAAAAGGAGTCTAAAGGTATAACTATATAAATTTAATTAATAAATAATTACGGACTTTTTTTGTATCGTAATCCTTTTATCGATCAGCGAAACAATATCGCGCTGATCTCTAAAGAGATGAATCGTTTTATTTAGCCACATTCTGAAACGCGTTCAACTCGAACATCGTGCTTAGCGAACCGTAGACCACGATGACACGTGGTACTCGATAAGCGGTAGACTGTGAATAAAGGTATGACACGATAAACATATAATATGTTATATATCTATAAATAAACCACGTATATAGGTATTTATTTGATTATTGAACCATAAATCTTTTACTACTCTGGAAACGTAATACGATAGAAATAAATAAATCGTATATATAGAAAGTTAAATTCAATTATAATGTTAGGCAAAAAATAATAAATTATTTTTGCTTGAAAGCCGAACGTACTTGACAGTGAAGCTTGATTACTTAAGTAATAATGATAACAACTAATAAAATAATTTGATCAGAATAAATAAGCGTCAGATTATACGAGATAAAAATATATTTTAGTAATTCTATATAATAAAGAAACATGAAAAGAGTCATTAAAATAATTCACATACTATTGAATAATTTAAAGTTGCTTCCTTTGAGTAATTTGAAAAATATAAAAACTTATTGTAGTAAGTACTAAATGTATAATAATTTACAACTATCCGAGTTAACTTAAATAAAACGTACAAAAATAAATTTATAAATTAAAATTTTAAAGATTTTTGTTTTGTTTTTTCCACAAACATTACATTATAATATACGCTTGCGATATACTATTTCATATTTAATTTTTGTTTTACTTACTCAATATAATATAAAATAGTATAAAGTTTTTAAATTGCTTTAAAAATTAATTTGTTCAGGCTTTTGGATATTTTGCAACAATATATTATATTTTGAAACAATTATAAAACCAAGCATATTTTAATAAAAGTTAAACCTTCTGTGTATTATTTTAATTTATTTATTTTTAATATAAATTATTGACTTATAAATAATGATATTTAGTTATGATTTTAACCTTTCCATTTTTATGATCGAATAATATAAGAAGTTAATTTTTTTTGAGGTGTAATATCTAAACGCTTTGTATTTAATTGGTATCTAGCGAGTAGTTAAAAGTCTCCGGAATTTTTCGTGATAATTGATAGAAACCTTATAAAAAATATTAGGAAAAAAATGGAAATACAAAACAGTTTTTCGACAAAAATATTTGTTAAGACAAAAATTAGCACAATAAAATGAAGTTATAGAAAAAAAAATTTAAGTTAAATTAAACTTGCAGTTTAGCTGTATATATTTGTAATATTTAGTAAATTGACAATATTCAATGATATATATTTTTATTTTTATTTTCAAGTACTAAGGTTTATTTTTTAAATTTTATTTTTTTATTTTGTTATTTTTTCAGTGAACATTAAATTGATGATTAGTTATGATTAATTAGTTCATTTTATTATAAGTTAACACTGGTTAAAGAGTTCCATATAAATGTATATAATAAAAAAAATGCTTATAGTTTATCTTTTGACAGAAACCCACTTTAAGATAAATAAAATTTAGATATTTTATAGTAAGACTTATAAGTTATAATATAATTATATGTATTTATTACAAACGGAGTTAATTTCTATTTTTGAATTCAAATACGATAATCACGTGTTAATATATATATAATTATTATTTTGGCGGTGTATTCATCGCTCTGTGTCTGAAATAGAAATTACTCGTAAATTATTAAATATGTAAAAGTGTTGCTTCAGAATTGATGGTATTTTTAATACAACGCGTATGAAAAATATTGAACCATAGTGAACTTTTGAAAATATACACTTAAATAACTCCGACACCTGAAGTGGGTAGTTTAAAATATTAAACGCTGGCGCTGTATATTTTGTAATAATTACTATATAAGACAATTCGTGAAGAGTGAAAAAATCACTGCGTTTAAATACACTGCAGCGATCCATTAATTTTATTCCCTCGAGGCTGAATCTGATTTCCACAGAAATGCTCTACGCGCGGGTGTAAAATCTGAAGACTGTTAAACTAGATACGGAGCATGATGGCGACAGGTTAAAAACGTCACAGGTGAAATGTGGCGTTGAAAAACGAATGTTTTTGCGAAGAGATAAAAACATTTTGAAACTGCGGTATCGATAAACTCGCGACCTGTAGTGGGCATAGAAAACGAGAGCGATCGTTGTGACCACAATTTTGCTCTTTTCTAGAGTTTACAACACGTGAGGTAACTCGAAACGCTCCACAATAAACAATAACACTTACCGAGAAAACATTAATTTATCGAGGAGAAAACGTTGAATAGCGAAACTGAAAATAATTATTCACCAGCCGGTGCGATTAACAAAATTAAATGCACGATGGATATAGGTATATATTATACATATATGTCCGGAGGCCGGAGGGACAGTAATTGTCTTTAGTGTTCGGTGAGAACGGATATAATACGCCACTATAACATATTATTGTTGTATACACTGTAAAGGTCATCCACAGTTGGTAAACAAGTGCTCGACGAAATGTTTGTTTTCATTCCAATATCGTCTTTATTACACTGCACCTAGTATCTACCAACGTATAGGTACTTATTATTTACTGAAAATACAATGAAAATAAACATTCGTTTTATGTTTTATATATTACTGTAGAGAAAAAAAAACATTATAATTGAGACGCACGCACACATTCGTGTTTCGCTCTCGGCATTGCGCCCTTCTAAAAAAAAAAAAAAGTTCAGTGATAAACCACCGCACGAGCACATAATAACATTTATACAATTCATATACGTCGTATAATCTATGTAATATTGTAATATACCTATTTCATTATATTAATATTTTATTATAACATTATGATATTTATATCATGAAGTTTATAATATTAAACACTGTTACGGCAAACAACGATGTACAATCCCACTATACTACTCGAGTTTTTCCGTCGACAATCAAAAGCCGAACGAGCTGCCGGGCCAACAGATAGTTGTTGAGACAACGCAGCGCTATTTTAAATACTATTCTCAGTTGTTAGACAATGTAATATAGCTATAGGTACTCAAGAGTTTAAAATTTGTATGAGCGTTAATATTTGTCTTTTGTACAGTCAGTAAAAAATTATTCCCTGATGTAATCTATACGAGTAAAAATGTTTTGAACTTTAATATTGAGGACGGTTTTGGTAATAAATTGGATAAAGTTGGTACATTGGGTAAGGGGAGGGTCAAAAGTTATTAAAATAACCATAAAAAAATTAAAAAAATACAGTAATGCAAAAAGGTAAAATCGTAAATGACTAAAATTTTTACTGATTATATATAATATCTAACATATTTTATAAAATATGATATCGTTTTAAAAATTTTTGATTTTTTCGAACTTTTTAAATATATTTTGGACTTTTTCTTTAGTTATAATTACATATCATAACATAAGCGTATTTACTCATAACGTTTAAAATTATTATTTTAAGTAATATTATATAATATTATAATTATTATCAAAATGTATTATTGTATTAAAATTTTAGTTAATGTATGAAAAAATGATTAATCAATTAGGTTAGGTTAGATGAAACATGTATAGATGGCTACTTATTTTTATTTTTATTTTTCACAATAAATGTAATGTAAATTGATTAGAATCGATCAAAAATTGAATATAGAAATACATTAAAAAACAGAAAAGTTACGAAAGCCGAGAAACAATTTTTTTTCGTTGAAATAATCAGTATAAAAAAGATTAAGTTAGATTAAATAGTCTTATAGATTTATTTCAGCAGATATTAAATTTTGCTATGCTTGACAACGTTATTAAATACAAGGATTAATTATTTATAATTTAAACAATTAAAATTAAATGTAATACCTATACATTTAATAAATTAAATAAAATTACCTCTAACATATCTATTTAAATTTTATACTCAAAATATAGTTCTCTTTATATTAAATCAGACAGTTTTAACTTTTGACAAGTGAAATGTGACTTCCTGGTGTACTTGTCACACCCATTACAGTCCGGAATCTCTTGAATTTAATTTTCTGAAAAATCTAAAAAATTTTACTTCGCATTTCATTTAGATAATATTATAATTTAAAATGTTTTCTACTTGTTAGTTTGAAAGTGAAATTTATATTTATAGTATTCATTGAAAAGAATTAGCATTTTAGCTAACACAAAAACTGCTTTCTTACGTCTTATAAAATAATTGTCTATTATTTACTCCGAGCTTGTGTTTTATATGCAAATAATTATTTTCACAACTTTTGGAAAATACTATTTACATTAACATTTTTTAATAGTTCCTATTGTATTTTATAATCATACAACAGAATAAGTCGATTTTTATTTATGCTTATATAAAACTAAATACCATATACAAAGGTGCTAGTATGATCGTAATAATAAAATATGTTAAGTACTATTGGATTTTTTCTTTCTTACACATAAATTGTTGCAAATGTTAGATTATGTTTATTTACGATAATGTTTATGATTTTACATTTTTGGAGACCTTGCTAACTTCGCAGAGGTTATTTTTAGAATAGGTACTTCTGAAGTCAAAATATATTTAGGTAAATATAATGATAATTACAATATTTTGAGACAGTTATTGTATATAGTTTTAAAGCCTATAGTACGTAGGAGTTTTTGAAACAATGCTATTTAGATGTGTCTTGAAATACGATCATAATAGGTTATGTAGTTACATTCTTTGATTATCTGCAGTAATAATAAAATGGCATAATCAAATTACTTGTTAAGTATTATAAAAGTTATTGAAATAAGATATTAGTTAACACGTAAATGATTCATGCAAACAAAATATATCTAAAAAACAAATATTTTTAGTATTTTCATATATTTTGTTGTTTGATATACAATAGTATGTATAATAAAAATTCTTTTTATATTTCTTAGACAACATTAATTTAAATTTACATACCTTAGTTGAAATTAAGTTTTTTCAAATTTAGTAAAGTAATATTATATGAATATGTAATATAATCAGCAGACGGCAATACGTATGCTAAAAATTTGAGTTATATGAAAACCCTCAGATTTCCTCATATGTTTGAACTTTATTCACGCATATCATTATTTGTAGGAATATTGTAATAAGTATAACGCAACCCAATATAATGATAATGTTTGAGTCGTTTAGAAATGGTTGAATAGATTTCAATTTCAATTATTCTATTACGACTAAATAGAAAAAAAAAGACATTAATAAAATGATTTAAAGAATTTAGATTAAATAATATAAAGGTAAAAAAGAATGTAATTCCATAACATATAAAATGGATACTGTGTAGGACGTGTAGGTACTTAGTGTAATTAAATATAATATTTATGATTTTTAGTATCACTATCACAATTACAATTATAAAAGTATATTATTTTAGATAGTAAAATTATTCAAGACAAAACAGAGCAGCACAAATATAAAAACTTAAGCCATAACATATTCCAAGTATCTATGAAACTTATGCTGCAATTTTTCTCGATGAAGGATGACATTAAATATTTGCTTAATAAAAAAAACCATAGTTGTATTTTGAAATACAAAACAGTTTGTGTCTTAAAGTAAATAATTTTTATTTTGTTTATACGCCATCAAATATGTACTATATGATAGCAAATAAAAGGAACAAATAATAATTATTCAGTATCTACTTAAGCATAAATATCGTTTAATTTTGAATTTTAAGATATTCAATGATGGCTGCTAAAACAAAAATAATAAAACCATGAAATGCGAATAAACAGATATATGGCAATATAATACTTAGTTGTATTGATTTGTTCAATAAAACTGTTAAGAGAATATAATTA
>NW_020271114.1:4797631-4802737 GCF_002803265.2 Melanaphis sacchari | reverse complement strand
TTAGTTGTATTGATTTGTTCAATAAAACTGTTAAGAGAATATAATTATTTTGGATATTAATATAATATATTAATTAAAGAATTTTATATTGTAAAACTTATCCACCTATAAGACCATAACATGTACGACTGCTTAGTGCTTATAAAATATTATGATTCTCGTAAAAATTATTATAGCTGTTATAGTTATGTTTTAAAGAGTAACTATTTTTCTAACCACTGTATTTTATTCGATTTTTTCTCGCGGTACTTCAGTGTTATGTAGAACATGATATTATAATTTAATATTAATACGTAAAATATTTACCTAGCGCAGTAGCTTAATGTTAAACCAACATGCGTAATTTTAATCATAATAGAAAATAATATATTATTATGAAATAACAAACTCAAATCTGGAGTATAATGATTTTTGACTGCGTGTTACATAATCTCTTTACTGGCTAAAATTGCGTTGCAACAAAAATTATTATTTTATTTATTCTTGTCGTTTATCTTAACTGAACAATAAATTAAAATATCATGGACGTTTAGATGAAATATTATGCATGAATAAATTTGAGTACATAATAAGCATAGTTTCTTTTATAAAACTTGTATTATAGTACTTTAATATGAATGCACAGTTCATTTGTATCTTAAATGAACAATTATTAAAATATTCAGTGATGCATTTTTCACATACATACCTCAATAAATATTTCAATTTGAAAATTTCATTTTAATTTAAAATGTTTAATAAAAATATGATTTCAATTATTTTTTAGATTCTGAGCTGGGCAATAAATGTAACGATATATAAAGTGCTTTTTTTAAATCATAAATTAGGAAAAACTTAACATATACAAGTATTTTTAATGTGATATATCCAATGACAAGTTACATTCGAAATATATATTATACAATAGATTGGATATCACTATTTTTTTTTTTTTTTTTTTTTTTTTAAGAAAATTCAAAAGACGTTTAAAAATAGTTTTACCACTTTTATTTTGAATTATCAGTTTAAATTATGTCTGTGAATTATAGTCCACGATTATATTACATTACCTTAGCCACGACGATTGTCGGTTGTACAATCTTAAAAACATTACGCGCAGCCAGTTAGAGATAAGAAAGACACTCGTTGTAGAGACGTAGAGACAAGAAAACAAATGGCAGCAGGGTTATTCTTAAAATTTATTATAATCTGTATGTATATGCACGATAATATACAGTGTGATTCGACCTGTTAAATGGTCGATACAGCAATAGACGTCCAATACAATAATCTGTACAAATGATACATATAAATGAATTGTGTTTTATGCGTAAAATAAGGTTAAACGAAAACGTACATGCAAGATGACTTAGTCTAATTATTAATTCAACCATATTCTAGCAACGGAAGTGGAACTTGAATATATAATATTATTTCGTGCGGCGGCTGAATACACATTTTTTTTTTTTTTTTTTGTCGCGAGATATTCCGCACACGTTATCAAAATATAAAAATATAATTACACGCACAAAGTTTCGGGTCATCGTTCATCAAATAATAACACAATTTCACATTTATTTTATCGCGATGAATATCATTGTTTATAGACGCATACACATTATTCGTACTGTTGAGTGTTCACGTTATTATACGACGGCGAGTCACGCGAGTACACGGCCGACGGCGGCGAACGACGTCGTCCTTAATCCAACGTTTTAATCATGTTTATCCGATTGTCAGATATCTACACGATATTATAATGTATAATAAACCTTTACATATTAAGCACACACATTAAACACACAATTTCATACGAAATAATGATAACAATAACTAACGCAGCCGTGTGTATTTCATTGTTTATCAGGTCGAACGCGTTTCCGGAGACAACAACTACTTGTCTCTTCGAAACTCTCCATCAAGGGACTTGGATCGCTTCATCGGTAAGAATTTTGGGTTTCTTGCTCATATATATATAGATATATATACTAATACACACACAAACCCACGTGTACGCATGTTTAAATCATTAATAAAATACTTTTCTACGCAGGCCTATTATGTTTATGTTAGTTTATGTATATAATATGTTATTTATCTGAAAAATACAAGTATGACATATGGCTGCGCACGATTTGCATGCCCCGCTAATAACGCACACTGAAATGTACGCACCCCAAAATATAAATAATCACATGCCTATTTAAATATTAAATACAATATGTATGGTGTATAGCTAAACGCGTTTGTATCGCAGAAACGTTAATGTCGTAAATATAAATAATGTTTGTACGCAACTTCTACCTTTGTAATGGATGTAATACGATACATATTATTATCATCATAATTATTCGGTCTTGTTTTTCGAACGCCTATTCGACGATGATGATTTTAAAACTTTAAACGCCGATCCGACCTAGCTGTATACTATTTATAATTTTATATATATATACTTCCGATTTTTCGCACCTCTACGAATCGCATCAGCTTGGTTTAATATAATTTACTAATTTATGTTCTATTTGTGCGGTTTATTCGCTTCTCATGCTTCTCGTCAGGAACGAACACGCGTGTGATAAATATATATTTATATACTATGCTATACAGTTCAGTATTGCACTTTATTAGATGAACTGTATTATGTATTTATTCGGTTAATCACACAAACACAAACACATAGTGTAGTGAAACTATTGGAGACTGAGGCGTTTAGCATCTCTAAACTCCTGGTGTTTATAAATCCAATTGACTAGTTTAAAGATATTTAATCTTAATTTTAAGAATTTATTTACCAGTTCACAATTTTTTTCTTATCTAGCATTTTGCTTGTATTCGCATTTTTATTGTTTAATAATAGCATCTGATATTTTTTAAATCATAATTAAATAAATATATCGGTTATGTGTAGTTTTGAGTAGTGGAGGTCGTGGAAAGCAAAAACCCCCATGCACTGAAAGTGTGTTACATAATTGTAACATTTTCAAACTTATGACTTTAGTTGCGATACGCACACACGCAAACACTACCAATGGTATAAACTCTTAGTTTAAAGCTCAATGTATAATGGACGTAAACCAAATATAATGACAAATATACCTATGTGAACAATTTAAAAATCAATATTATCATCATCGTTTCGAAAATTAGATTGATGAAATCTTCTGCTGAGCCTGTTTTCCGATTTTTGAACACGAACCCAGGAATCGCTCGTTACAGTCTACAATAAATGTAATCATGTGACCACGTGACAAGCAAAATATTTATGATAATAATATATTATAATGTTATTACATCCATTATTATTTATTATCGCTTTTATTATCCATTTATCGTTCATTAATAATTGGTAGTATACAGCGCGACATGATAGATATTAGTTATTTATTACGTATCGTACGTTTTGATGTAGATAGGCTAGTATGTTATGATATCGAAATCAATAATTCTAATTTTTTGTAGACTTAATTTACTTAAACAAGATGAATTACCTACACTTTGTATACATATTATTAATATATAATGATTATTATGATATTTAACATAGCTGCTGACACAAATATAAATATAGTTACTGTATAGTAAATATAAATTCATAAAATAATTATAGTGGTATAATATTCGATTTCTTAATATTTTTAATTTTAATTTATATTATGTTATAAGTAATAGTAATTCAACATCGCACGTTGTTGTTTACCACACGACATAATGATTATCCTTCCCGAAACATACGATTCGACTCAGTCGAGGCGCCTACCCCCCATGGGGTGACTTCGCTATTTGATTTATGCACAAAATTCGGTAAGTGGAGTGCTGCAAAAGCTGATCACCTCCTATGGCGTGACAGCCGACTTCTTTGGTTCACATCTAAGTATTATACAATATAGTGTAGTTATTGCATTGCCCTGCAGGGTATACCGCAGGACGCGTGATAATATGATTATTCGAACTGCGCATTACAATCAAAGAATAAATGCCAGAACAATGCTAAAACTGTTATTGAAATGCATTTTTAAGAGTTAGAGAAAAAGAGAAAGAGTTTTCTTCAATACAAAATATAATATATATATGTAAAAAATTAATTCGACGTTTTTCGCAGAATAAATCCAATTAAAAAATAGGTACAACAATATTCAGAAAACTTTTTAACTTAATATAATTGAATGAAAAAAATTGACTATATTAATTATTGTTGATTTATCTAGTAAATGTTAGTGTCTAAAATTAAATATATTAAAATACTGTTGGTGTGTTACGAGCTATCAACGTTTTTTATTATTGTCGTCTAAGCACTAAAAAAAAAAAAAATAAAGCAAATTTTTTTGAAAAATATCATAAATTAATTAATATCCATCAGTGTTAAAGTGAATCAAATGTCATAAATAGGAACTGATGTTCGGGCGTGGTTGTCTTAGAATATTTATCTTAACACCTTGTGCACTCAATATTAGTGTTATAGGAAAAACAAAATATATCGATTAAATCGTGTGTGGCTTAGTGATTCGAGTAGTTCAGAAAAATTATTATGCTAGATAGTGTAGAAACGGATAACACGTCCGTAATAATGGTGAGGCCAAAATCGCGTTTTATCGACATTAGCGCCGGACCGATTCGACGAGATCCTCCCTCCCGCTCCCCACCCCACCAAAAAAAAAAAAAAATTAAAAATTAATCGAACGAAAAATCCCGTTTAAGCGAACCCGAGACAACATCTTCCGGAACCCACATAATACTCACCCTCCATAATCCCATCCACGCAATATCCATCAGGGTCACGTAGACATGTCACACGTGGTCGAAGTGCGTGTGGCTATATATACCGTGTCACTACGTTGGTTTTGCAGAAAAATTTTGCGACGACAACAACGAATGTAAAATACCGAGTGACATGATAGCTGCTACGTTGGGGGTTACCTTGGACCGGATGAACGGCGGTCACGTCATGGCGGCCAAACGGAGTAGTCTGGACCGATTGAACGGCGGCCACGTAATGGTGGCCAAACGGGATAGTCTGGACCGATTGAACGGCGGCCACCTAATGGCGGCCAAACGGGATAGTCTGGATCGGTTGGACGGCGGCCACACCATGGCGGCCAAACGGGATAGCCTGGACCGATTGAACGGCGG
>NW_020271114.1:4784340-4797621 GCF_002803265.2 Melanaphis sacchari | reverse complement strand
CTGGACCGATTGAACGGCGGTCATACCATGGCGGCCAAACGGGATAGTCTGGACCGGTTGGACGGTGGTCACACAATGGCGGCCAAACGTAGCCGCTCAGATCGGTTCAGCGGTGGCCTGGCCGTGGCCACGGACAGTCCGTTGTCCGTCCGCGGACAGCTGCAGTCGGCTGCTCGACAAATGCAACAGCAGTACTCCGAGTATCCGCTGGCGCTAGCCCGGTGGTCCAAAACCGACGTTCAATACGATAGCGACGACGACCGCGACGCTTACTACTACTCAAAAGACGGTGACGAGTACTACTTGTACGTGAAAGATGACTGTTTGGACTGCGGCTCGTCGGCTGAGGCCTTGTCCTTTTAACCGCTGTCGTCCTCGCACGCACACGGGGTCAAACGATATTTTTTTTAACAGGTCTTGCATCCGAATTAACCCGAGTCCGTAGCACGCCTAGAAAACGCTTAAAAAATCAAACCTTCCTCATTTTTTCCAAAACACTCACGATGACCAAAACCCGGATATTAACGTCCTGGCTAACCCAAAACTCGAATAATTATTTTCATTTTACAAATTTTGTACGGTAATTTAAAATTTACAACAATATTGAACACTCGAACAGCGCCTGAAATTCAAAACCGTCGTAAATAATTCGGCTGCAAAACTTTGTTTTTCAATTATCATAGATATATTAATACTTAATAACGTATATTAAATTAACCTATATAGTATATAACCCAAATCTATACTAATGGGCATGACGACATCGGTCGTAAATAGAATAACATTATTATGCGATACAGAAATTGTGGTATTAAAATATATTATATTAAAGTGATTGAATGCTGCTGCAAAAAAAAACGAATAAAATAATTCACGTGTTCATTTATTTATTTTTGCTAGGAGGTCACCAGAAAATCATCTTTTGTTCATTTTTTTTGTGTGTGTTTTATACATTATTATACTCTTATTTATTTTTAAACATTTTTACTAAACTACAAATTCTCATCATAATATTTTGTAATTTTTAGATCAAGTATTAGCATTAATTATAAATAGGTTATATAAGTATTTATAATCAATGGTGTGTTCAGTACGTAAAATATTTTAATGATTATAAACTGAATCAAATTTATACCTGAAAAATAAGATTTTAACCAATTATTATTAGAATGTAGTTATCTAGAACACATTTAAATAAAAATAAACACGTATACATTCATATTTTTAGCATACATATTTTAAGCAAACCTTTACGAAGAAAACGCTTACTCTTATTTTTGTTTAAATAATTCTATTTATTTATTTTAAGCTAATTTTTTTTTATTATTTATGTGTCTGGAAATAATTTTTAGGATACATAAATATTTAATTTCGAGGATGGATTTTGATGGAAAATTTAATCCAGTTGACACTTTGAGAAAGAAAAATAAAAATAAGTTGATATAGTTTTTGTTACAAAGTAAAAATAGCTCAAAAATTTAATATAAGATTTCTCATAAGTTTTCCTTAAATTTCCCTAAAAAATATTTAAAATATACACGAAGTGTACAATATTCAATTTTGATCGAAGTGTAATATTTAAACAGTTCAAGTTATGTTGTTTTAAAACTATAAATATTTATCGTTAAACGTTAAACATTCAACTGTTTCTTACATAATCATTTTCATAATAAGTACACAAAGAAATTTTTAAATTATTTAGAGTTTAGACTAATTTTAAGCTATATAGCTAGGAAACCATTTACACCATTTTATGTATATGTCTTTATTAAAATAATATGTTAATACCGTATTATTAACAGCAATATAAGTAATAATTATAGAAGTTTACATACCATTTGGCATTTACACGCACAGAATTATTTTGCGTATACAATGATTTATCATTGAATTTAAATTTAACACATCCATCATAATTAAGAGTGACTTACAACTTAATGACAGCATATAAAATACACTCGAACGGATAATCTGCAGATTTCCAGCTTTTTTTCATAGGTAGTTTTATTTTTCGTCTGTAGTGCTATCGATAATAACAATATATAAATAAAATTAAAGCCAGGTTGCTAAAAAAGTCAAGTATAATATTATAAATAATAAAAATTATAAAAATAACTACTTGCTAATATTAATTATTTTTCTAATTTACTAGGTACTTACATAAGAATAAAACAATGATTTAATAAATTTAATTCTTCAAGTATACAAAATCATTTTAATCAAACTTAAATCTTTCTATGAAATAATAAAAATAAATACGAACGCAGTGGTTAGCGGTCTTTCTAATAACACGTCATTACAGGATTCATATCGTTAAGTTTTCAAAATGTATGAAGTCTTATATCTATTGACTATAATTCAAGTATTATTTAGTATTTATTCACAAAAAATTACAAACCAAACGTTCTAATTATTGCTAAGATAATATTTTTCTGGTGGCCTCAACGACATCCTAATAAATACAAACATATCTTTTTGAATGTTTGACAAAATTCATGCTGTTTTTTTTTGATACTA
This sequence comes from Melanaphis sacchari, assembly GCF_002803265.2. NCBI lineage: Eukaryota > Metazoa > Arthropoda > Insecta > Hemiptera > Aphididae > Melanaphis > Melanaphis sacchari. The sequence goes on along the minus strand of NW_020271114.1, from coordinate 4,795,104 downwards.
TAACAGTGACGTCCGTCTTGAAATAAAATATTGATTACAAATTTTTCTAAGTGGAAATTCATAAAAGATTTTTTTTTGTTTTTGTCTCCCGAAACTGAATTGATCAATTTAAGACTTTGTGATGATTTAAAATTATTACTATAACGAAATAAAAACATAGGTAATCATAATAAAATGTTACAGAATCTACAAAACCAATTGTTACACTCTCACATAATATTCTGAATTGTCTACCTATATCTTCTATTCAACATGATATATATATCATACATAAAATGTAATAATAGCTTAAAATTTCAGGAAGGACAAAACTTAGTGATCTCGGCAAAATGATAACAGTGAAATGTTATCGTTTTTAATTCATCTATGGTGGGATTATATTGCTAGTAAGAACGTTCATCATTACGCAGTATCATGTCAAATGTCGTTTTGACTGTCCCATAAATATTTTTGTGTAATCCCCCCGCTTTTATTATTGTATTAATGACGGTAGAAAATGTATAGACGGACAGTGAGCCTTTTTTTTAGGGAAGAAAAAGTTTTCACGGTGAAAGCCAAACTTTGTTCTAACGTCTCGGAGGTTGAGTGTAAAATGATACAGCAAGTTGTAGTGGAGAGTATTACATGGGTGAGGGGAAAGGAGCAAAAAAAGTTATTATCCCCGTTCTCAGTATAGTTCTGACACCTCGATGAATTAGTAAATAAATTGGTTAACGGAATATTAGAGTTATTTCTATATTTAATGCATTTTTACTAATTATTATATACTAATTATATTATTATACATATACTGTTTAGCTATCTGCAGTAAATGTAATTGTGTATGCATGGCACGTAATCAGTAGCGTTAGTATTTAATGTGTAACATCAAGAGTTACAGAGACAACCGTGTGTCCTATGCACAAGTAAATAATTAGTGTACAAATGACTGCAATAACTTTAGAGTTTGTAAGTACTCTAGGTATAAATTATTTTAGAGAAAATAGGAGAGAAGTAAGGGGCTAAAATATCTATAAATTATAGAGAGTCAATTTTGTATCGACTTCGCTGACTACTGTTCATAGGCTAGTTACTAATCAATTTCGTTGAACCTTAAATTAAATATGATGTATTAATATTGGAAATTATAAATTTAAAAAAATGTTGATGGTTTACAGCAGACGTACATACCTACTACCTACTAACCTGTATCATGCAAGTAAATATTTATACTATAAATCATCATACTCATTATATTCTAAATTCGTTGTATACCTATAACTCACAAAATATCATCGCATGATAGGTACTTAAAATAGGTATTTTAAATAAATTAAACATACCTAATATTTATATATTAATAATATGACTTGAATTATAAATTTAATCATTTTGATAAAAAAATCGGTAAAACATAAATCTAATCTAAAATATATTTTCCATTTTTATGAATTTAAGATTCGGTAGAAACTATTTATACTTTTTTTCACAGACCCTGATAATAATAAAACATGCATACTGATATACAATCTCTAAAACAATTACCTACAGTTCTAAGCAATAAGTGTAGATACACATCAAATTATATAATATAGTAGATTGTAAATACGAATGACCTATCATCTAAAAACAAATTTAAAGTGCAGTGGAGATGACATGCACTCTATAACCCCCTCTCTCAAACCCTTTTGTTTATGACACTTTGAATTCGTAATATAGTACGATGATTACGAGTAAGGTATTCGATGCAGTAGCGGTGGACTACAATTTTTGGTAAGTATTATAATACATTAAATATGCAATACACTTTAGTAATAAGCCACATATATGTTTGTATATATTTGCACGAGATATTGAAATTGTTAATGTAGCATGAGACGCATGCGTATGAATTCTTTTTCTTATTATTAGATATAATGGTTTAATATAAAACATAATATACACTGTAGTCACTGTACTTGGACACACGTCGAATGAATACTTATCATGATAATATATGAGTATAATATTATAAATGAACATTGTTGAACATCGAGGAGACGGTGATTGTCAACGATGTGCTGGTTTTTCGGATTCGTCCTATGGCCAGCATGCAAAGGTCTCGCAGCGAATCCGACAGATAAGTAAACACTATATTATAATACATATCTATAAAATTATATTATTATATTCAGTGATATTATCGTGTAACAGTTATAACTAAGACTTAGAACTTAATGCACTTAAAAAGTATTAAATATGCACACACTTATGCGCTTATAACCGTACAATTATGCTTTAAAAATATTCATTTATTATTTTTCTTCTCACAACTTTTTTAAATGCAAATATTTACTAAAAAAATATTTTTATATTTTAAAATTTTTACTAAATATTAAATAATAAAAAAAGGAAATTGTAACTATGTCAATGAGAGATTTTAAAAACACGATACAAGTAATACTTAGTGAAACCATCAAAATAATATACATTATTGAGTTTTTTTTTTTTTTTTTATATATAGTTAAATATTAAAGTTGATTATATTATAAACATATCATCAATCATCAAATATGTTCTAAAAAATGGTAAAATTGAAAAATATGCTTTTAAAAAGACAAAATCACTAAATATGCAAAAATATGCACTATATACATTTAATATTTTTTCGTAATGTCGTGTAATTAATTTCAAGTTTACTTAGTAGTAAATCTAATGGCCCCCCAAAAAAACATGATGCAATAACTTTCGAGTCCTAGTTATAGCAAATATATATTTATATACTCGTATATTATTAATTTTTTTGTTTTTATTAAAATTTGGTTCACGTTCACTCATATTGTGTATTTAGGACGACGGAAATTTGATTTTAGTAATGATGCATACCCTACGCGGATCCCATATTCTATGATACATCATTAGTTATATTTTAAGTGTACCTACAAAAAAATATTATCGTACTTTCTTTATTGTTTTCGTTTTCTTCAAAATTTTTCCGAGTTCATGGCGTATAAAATATACAGGAATTTTAATCGATTTTGTCATTATTATCATAAATAGTTTTTCGTAATGTGCGAATCTCCCCCATTATTTCCTTCAAACTGTTCGCACAGGTTCATCATTATTCAATATAATACATATATACTATACCTATTTATACACAAAATAATATATATTATAGTATATTACACCCGTAACGAATACACTGGTGGTTTTATTTTTGTTCGCAATGATTAGCAGGTATGTTTGAATAACAAGCTTTTGCATTTACGGCTACTCCATTAGACAAATAAAATAGCTGTGATACTGTACTGAAGGTTTAATTAATATTATTACACAGTATTGTACTTTCATAAAGATCGCTAAATATCAGTCAAACAAAATTCATTTCGATCTAATTATTATTATAGTTTTTAACATAAACTATAGATTACCTATGCTAAAATAATTTAAGTTTAAGAGTAAATTATATCAAAAATTAAAAATTATGATTATATACAGTAACAGTTATCAAATTAATGATTAAATAATTTTTATTTGTAGTATTTATAAAACTACAGAGGTTTACACTTAATATTTTCTACAATGTACAATGTGCTAAAATATTGTAATGATTATTTCTTTCGAAAAAAACAAATAAATATATAACTATATATGTTTTCAAGCTTACAGAGAGCATATCAATTCTGTGTAAATAAATGTAACTTGATTACTTTTTACGAGAATCAAGTATAAAAAAATATATTTTCAATATTACTTTCATAATTTATTTGATTGTTACTTAAATATCATTCTAAAATTCAAAGAGAAAATCTTATGAGTATAATATGCAATATGCATATATTTTTCTTATTTTTTTTTTTTTAACTTTTTCAAAGAGATAACTCTTAAATTTGAAACCATAATATAAAACTTATTAATCTTTTAGAGCATTCTGAATTCTTTATGAATTAGTAATATTTTATTTTTAAATTTTACTTAAAGATGATAGCAATTTTATAATTGATTCCTATCAACCTATTAGATGTTTCGAATAATAATTAGGATTTAGTAATTTAATCAAAATCACTACTGTATAGTTCTAATCGATATCACTTTAGTTTAACTGCATGATTTATATGGTATATAAGTATGTTAAATGTTTATTTAATAGTAATTCACTTCATTCATATTCATATTACATGTATATACGAGTTACTTATATCAAAATACTATCTACAATAAGACTATTTAACATTTTTAATCTGATGTCTTCTTATTGGTCACTACGTCAGTCTCTTTTTGCTTTCTCCATCAGTACCATTCATCATGAGTCATGACCCATCGTTTAACAATTTATAATATATTTTATTCTACCGTTGCTTCTAAATTGGTTAGTTTTTGTGTATCACATTACCTAACAAAGTCAAATTTCTTTCGTCCATACTATTATTGAATAATAATGGATATCGTTAGGATCTATATTTATGATTTATATAACACATAAATATATAATATATAGAAATATCAAATATTTGTATGTATACAAGAACTGTCAATGCTAACAAATAATCCTAATAATCTCTATAAGATGTATAATTGTCGGCGCAGACACATAGAAAACTACAAAGGTTTAAGGTAGATAGGAACTATGATTTTAATATTTATTTTTTTTTTTCAGAAGGACAAAATCTTCTTAGAGACTTGGAGATATTGAGAGACCGCGCTGAGTACTTTGCTAGGCAAAACCGTCATATCAATTCGTTGGACGGCATAGGTTTTGGGCAGAGCAAACGATTTGATACTCTCAGGTAATGCATTTTATAAATATTATGAATGGATTTTCATGGGAGAGGGGTTCAGATAATTTTCCTTGCAATGTACTATAGAAGACTTTATCGTTCACCATAAAATAAATTAAATTTATTATAACGCATAGTATTATTTATATAGTATTATTGTTATTTATAAACCTTTATAATAATTAATCACAAATTTTAATAATGATAAACACACTAGACGTATATCTCAGGCAAACAAGTTGGCTTTTTACAAATTGGATCTTTTTACTTTTTTTAAAATGTCTTTCTTTTTTTTTTATTACTGTATCTTAAATTTGACACATGTCAATGTCTTTTCATAACGAGACATAGACATAGATATTCTATGTAAATATCACACTATTATCGATTATTGTTAATAACAATTATATTAATAAGTCGTACGTAAAATACGTACGCGTTAATTCAACATTTATTCAAAATATATCTGCGTTTATTATAGATACAATATCTGAATCATGTGTGATATAAACATGTAATATTATCGTATAATAATGTTTAATAATTACAATGTTATTTGTTCAATGGTCAATAATCTATTATAACTGGGTAATGTTTAGTTTATTTACAGACAATAATTTCTTAGCATTTTGTTGCAAAAACACAACAACAGTTTATAATTTGCTACCATATCTTTTCTTTGATCATTTTGCATTTATTGTTTTATGTGATCGCTGCTTTTCCAGAATAATTTTCTAATACAACATAACTATGTGGTTTTTATTAGGATCAGATGACACAATCCAATGGTTTTTCTAGTTTTTCTTTGGTTTACAATCTTATGACATTTATTATTTCTACAATTAAACTCTTAAACATAATTTGATACATAGTATGAATTTGGAATGATATTTTTAGTGTGAAAAGTTTTCTCTGATAAATTTGGGGGTTTTTATTTTATATATTTAATTTGAAACAAAAACGTTTTCCAACGGAAGAATGTAAAGGAATTATGTTTAATCAGTGTTTGTTTTTACACAGCTTCTGGCTTCTGCGCAGAGGACATGACTATTTTATATTTTTATTTAATATTACATAAAACCTTATAATATTTTATTTTATGATAACACAAAATAGTATAGTGATCACGTTTATATAAATTATTTATATTTCATTTATGTATATAATATACATCATATATATATATATATATAATATTATGTTCACTAAAAATTGTTTGATATGTTTATGAATTTTGCCAAATTATTTTATCTCCTACCCTCCCCATATACACACTCTGTATCAGGCTCTATTTTTATGTGCACTACGACACACAATGTGCACCACGAATGTACAAATGTGCACTACAGTCTATAAAACAAAAATTAAATAATATGCCTGCTACTAGAAAATATGAGTATTTCCTGAATTTTTTAAATTTAAATTATACTGAATTATAATTTCTTTCTATTAATTTTCAAACATTTTTATCAGTCAAAAATATTTTGTTGTTATATTCAATTATTATATACACGCATATATATATATTTATAATAAATTTCTTTTTCCAAGACAGTAGCGAGAGTCAAATTTCTGTTTAAAGCAGTAAAATTAAGTGTACAGTCCGAAATTTTACAAATAATAGGGCTTGCTCTGTATTATATATACACTCATAATCATAATATAATTCTACCTACTCCATATTCTTCTGTCTGTACAATCGATCTCATAGAATATGTACAATTTATTCTATATTGCATATCTATTGTTTTTAGTGGTGTATCTTTCGGAGGTCAAAAAAGAAACTTTGACGAAATTGACCGCAGTAATTTCGACCGGTTTATCAAGAAGAACTTTGACGAAATTGACCGCAGTAATTTCGACCGGTTCGTCAAGAAGAACTTTGACGAGATCGATCGCAGTGCTTTTAGTAGCTTCGTGAAACGCCCCAGCAAGGTGCCAGCGGCCAATTTGGAATAGACGCCGACTTTGCACGCGTATACACACACGCACACCCAAACACTCTTACATACATCATAATAATAACAATTACAATTACAAAAATAATTTATCATATTATACTCACTAAAACTCTAATAGATCTACATTGCCGACATAGTTAAAGTGTATGTATAGTTTAGGTATTATAAAAATAAAACGCATATTGTCATTACTAGATTAATTTTATTACTATATTCCACTGCGTAGTATTACGATATTACTTAAATATAATTAATAATATGAAAATATAGCCGACCATAATAATATTTCATTATGTATAATAACGATCATTTGAAGTCCACATCACCTCATCTATTTCATTGTTTGGACAAATGCGCGCGTGCCATTTTACTGGTATGTATCTCACCTTATATACCTTAAACTTACAAATATGTATTGTAGAAAAGGAATTTAATCCGATAGTAAACATTTTAAAGAGTAAATTTTACTTTAATATTTGACGTGAATGTGTATTAGTCGTCTAATAAAAAAAAATAAAAAAAATACTATAATTAAAATAACTATAACTAAACAATACATTATATTAATTTTTTTTTTTTTCATAGTTCTGTTTGTGAATCTCATCAACTATATAGTCATTATTATGAACTTATAACAGATAATAATATAATATATACACATAGATGCATAATATGTATGTTATTATTAATATATTATAACATTACTTTATATAATAATTCTATGTATTTGAATCTCTGAAATTGTATTAAATTTTATTAGTTCATAAAACATTACAAATGGTTTTCAATATTTTCCTTTTTCACAAATCACGTTACGTGTATAATCAATACCTATTATCTATACTATAGATACAATGAAATAAATACACGTTATAAATACTTGTATCTGTGAATAGTGCATGTGACTATGTATCTATCTCTCGGACATGCAGATTTTCATCGTAAAATTTTCGTCTTCTCAGTGTTATTGTGGTATTGACATTTTAAAGCTCTTGAACATAATGTACCTACGCTAGTAAGTATGTATAATATTATAAGTGTAATAGAATATTAATTTCTAACATAATTTTATCGCTATGAACACCGTAATGAATTTATACAAAGATAAAAACATTTCAGGTCACTAACAATATGGTTTCAATTTTTAAATAATCTATAAAAAATCTCTCAAAATGTATAATTAAAAGTAATAACACATGGGATATCTCAAATTATAAATAAGGTTTTAGTGTTAAATACTTTATTTTATATAAAACTATAATTTTTTGTGATACGCCAATTGACATAAAAATTTCAATATTTACGTCACCATATAGCATATAATATACCGTCAGTTGAATCTATGAACATTCATTTGTTTCAAACACGTAACAATATTTTGCTAACTATAACTGGAGCAATTAAATATTCTGAGTCATCAGAAATAAAATGTGTTAGGAATACGAAATCAATTTACATGGATGGTCAAACATCATTCATTGGGTATATTCCATTTTATTTAGTGCATAGCACTGTGAATATATTTAAATTTTTGATATTGAAATACGTAATTCTATCAAACTTAAATCATTCCATTTTTACAGAAACACAAAAATTAAATTCAATACTTGGAAAGTGACTAGAAATCATACAAAAAACTTTTGAAAAATAAAAAATTACATGGGTAAAAACGATTTAGATTTTTGTGTAAGATCGAAAGTTTTAATAAAAATGTATGTAAGAAAAGATAAATTTTTGAATAGATACAAAAGCTGCCTCAATACTAAAGAAAATTAATCTAGTTACATATTTGATTGAGATGGATAAAAATAGAAAAAAAATATGTTCAACAAATAAAAAAATTTAGACATTGATCGTAGATAAAAAGAGTATGGTAGTTAAAACAATGATTAATCGAATCTACGAATGTTAAATGTTTATAATATTTTAATAGAAATTCCTTAGTCGAAAATAGTATGATTATTCTTAAATTATAGATTTCCCAGCACGCGTCATAATATATAATAATAACCGATGCGTGATTGGTGGGAAAATGCGACGCGAACAGAAATACGATAGTAAAGAAGACTCCGCGACGACCAGCACGATCCTTAGCAAAACCCACACTCACTGACCACGGATCACCATACCTAGATCGGTAACCTTCATATTCTTTATACATTATTGGACATTATCTGTCTTTTTATTTTATTAATATACAATATATCTATACATTTATATATATATATATATATATATATATATATAGATAGATAAATACAATATACATCAAACATCGAGTACCACTCTACTTAAATACCTCAATCTCTAATGTTAATTTAATACAATTTTATCATAGGAAACACGTCAAACTTTAACGACCGATTAAAATATAACGTTACAGGATCTAACTATACATTATTGAATTGAAATTTAACACATACAAATTAGTAACTTATATGATACCTGATTTACAGCAGAGCGGTATCCACTCGTTTATTTATTTATTCTTTTTTTTTTAATAAAAATAAAATTTTATAAAAAATTATTACCAAGATTCTCGAAACATAGATTTTTTTAGTGACATGCGGATATGCTTCTAAGCAATTCGTTTTTACCATATCCGTATGAGTCTCTATTTTGAATGGTTCCTAAGCTCTTAAACTTGCTACAAGAATTCAGAATTCAAATCTATATTATTATAGATATTAATTATGTTGATATATCATCATGATGACCATTAACTATACCATTGAAAAATTAACCACCAGCATTTTCAATACGACTCTCAAGTATTGGTCTTATAAACACGTTTAAAATTGACTTGTATAATTAATTATAATACAGTGAATTCCGCTTAATGTGGGCACGTTGGGACCGGGCGATTGTAAACTCCACCGATTTACAGGTAGTTGATTTTAGGGTTGGATTTATAACATGTAAATTCCACCGATACATTTTTTTTACCTGAAAAAAAAATGTAAACTCCACCGATACGTATTTTTTCGTCATTCAAGGCAAACAATATTACCAGTATACAATTCGTCAAAGCTGCATCTAAACATTATCAAACCTAATTTTAAAACCTAATTTTAAAACCAAACAAATTTTTTTAAAACCTAAATTTTCTTTGATTAATTATTTTTTATTCATTTATTTTAATTAACATTATTTTAACATCGAACTAGTGATCACTATTAATTATTATTATATCATTTATTTTAATATTGTGTAAAAAAAGATATAAGTATCTAAATATAATATATATAAATAATAAATTTTTATTAGATTTTTATGATTTTTTTTTTTTAAATTATTGTTAATTATTATTAATAATTATATATTTTTCAATTTTCTATTATTGATATTTGATTTTTATGATTTTTTTTTTTTTTAATTATTGTTAATTATTATTAATAATTATATATTTAATAAAAATATAATAAATCTGCACCCACATAAATTATGTAAACTTAATTAATCAGATTGGATTTGGATTACAATTTTTAAAAAAAAAACATACCAGTGGAGTTTACATTTTTTTTTCAGGTAAAAAAAACGTACCGGTGGAGTTTACATGAAAAAAGGTCTAAAAAGGTCGCAATCGGTGGAGTTTACATGCGCCCTGTTTGCCCACATTAAGCGGTTGCCCATAAAAACCGAAATTAGTAAAAAAAAAAAATTATAATAAAAAAATATATTTGTATTATCATATAATTGAAAAAAATTTTAAATAATTACTAGATATATAAATAAAACTAAATACATATAATATATTAAATAAAATTAATCTTTGGATGTAGAAGGTATACAAAACGTTGTAATTTTTCGTTGTCTAAGCTGTTTAATATGGATCTGGTTGACAAAATAGGCATACGCTTCAAGTTTATCAGACGGACTATTTTCGTTTCCCTCTTGCATGAAGAACTTCTGCAAGAAATCAATGCACTTTTTCGCCTCTCTTTGGCGAAATTTATTTATCTGAATGGTAATGATTTTTATTACTTTCGATAAACACAATCTCATAGATACGACGGAACCCGATTAAATTAATCGTTTTTAAATACTTATATGTGTATATTCTA